>NC_072733.1:154456109-154713649 GCF_026930045.1 Uloborus diversus
CCCTTTCCCCCGACTACCAATCACTTCTAAAGTGCTCCAAATTCAGAGTTAATTACAATAAAATATGAATAGCAACCCCTTCTGCAAGTTTTCCGGATTGCTTCACATGCCATGAATGTAAGGGAAAAAAACGGAAACGAACAAGTTCAAAGGGTGCAAGAATGCACTAGCCAAGGGCACTCACTTTGGCTCCCCTCCACCCTCTAACTTAAGTATCACAGGTGCTATGAATTCAAAGTCAATTATACAATATTTGCTGTAAACTCCTTTGATAGGGAACATTTTAATATAATTAAGATTTTGGTGCAATCTGCAAATTGTTATCAATTATCAGTTCATTCAGGCAAAATTAACAAGGCCAAAAAAAAAAAATTTTTTTTTTAGAGTTCTGAATACATTATTATCATTAGCATACAAATGAACTCACACCTATTAGACTATAATGATTTAGTACAGTTAAGGAGTGACACAAGCTCGGAGCATAAAACAATCGAAATGGAACAGCTTACAGCTCCTGGGGCCAATGACTACTGATTGCGAGTAGTTGGTGGTAGCCAAACGTGTCATTTTAATTTTTTCTAGGAAATGGGAGGGGGGGGGGAGTGTGCAAAGGCTGACACTGGTCGTTCAAATTCTCACGAGCCCCACAGAGCATAGGAGCAGTGACTCAACATCTTCCCACCCATCCTTTCCCCTTTTTATTTTTTTTTCATAAATCTAAAACCTGAGACAGATGAAGGTGAAATTAAATTAAATGAAAAGGATTATATTCTTTCCTGAGATAAAATGTATTTCTTAGATCATTAAATGGTAGTATTTTTTACAGATTTTCTCACGACATTTTTATTGTTAAAAAACTTTATGAACTAACCAAAATCTTCAACATATTGTTCAGAGAAAACCAATAAATTAAAACATCAACAACATAAGAGAAGCACACTCAGATTGTATTTCAGTTACTATTCTCAAGAATATAAAAAAAAATCAACAGTCAAAGAAACTCATTTTGAAACAGCATGTATTATCTACCATGTTAAAATCTGTTCTGCGTCTCTCTCAATGTGAGTTTATTGCGAATGTTTACAGCAAGCAGAATTTTCCAAACATAACAACCAGTGACGGATGGGACAGCATGAACCGGCCCTGGCATGTACAGACCGGCCGGCCTTTTAAGAGTTACTCTTTGAAGAGGAGACGCCCCCCCCCCCCTCTCTAGTTTGTTTCAAATATAAAAGAAATAATGGATCTAGCTTCTAGTTTTAGGAGGGATTCATCACTAGAGTCTGATGACTCAAATTAGGAGAATTGAGTTTTACGAATGTAGAGAAAAAGAATTAGTAATACAAACACTTGCATAGTAAAAAGTTTAATATCCATGTAGATAATGGGGGATTCGGGGAAAATTTTCGAAATTATAGCTCTAAAAACGCACTGTTAAACTATTTTTACTTCCTTTTACAAAAAAGGAAGTATTGTATTCGCGAAAAAATTTTCACTCAAAAATCGCCCTTAATTTCCATTTTGCTCACCCCCAAATGAATGTTGAGTTTTTTTTTCGATTCGACCACATGCGGAAAAGTGCCTAAGAATGTATAGACACGCGAAATATCCATTTTGACCATCACCGAGGTAATTACAACGACTTTTCTCGTGACGTCTGTATGTATGTGCGTATGTGTGTATGTGCGTATGTGCGTATGTGCGTATGTATCTCGCATAACTCAAAAATGGTATGTCCTAGAAAGTTGAAATTTGGTACATAGACTCGTAGTGGGGTCTAGTTGTGCACCTCCTATTTTGGTTGCATTCGGGTGTTTCTAAAGGGGTCTTTTGCACCTTTTTGGGGGGAAATCATTGTTAATTTCGATGCAAACTCAAGTGGTGTTATAATTTGGCGGTCACTTGGCGATATATCGCCAGTCTTTTGGTTGCCAAGTTTTGTCGCCAACTTGGCGAAAAATTTGGCGATTTTTTTTTTTTTAAATCTGCTTTCAATGTGGCCATTGCTAGTGATATTTAAAGAGTTAGAGAGAGAATCCCATTAAAATTGCAATAATAGGGAAATAGCATTAAATTGGTGTAAAAGGAAGTCATGTGATGCACACATCAGCTCGTTAAATGATCTTGGACGATGTCTGGGGTGGGGGGGATTGGAGACTTCCCCATGAAAATTTTCGAAATTAGAGTCTTAAAAACGCACGTAAAAGCTATCTGTGGAAACACTAGGAGAAGGGGTGGAGTTTAAGATTTCTCTCTAAGCAAAATTTCTCAATTGAAGTTCCCGAAACGCAAATTTAGAAGATAATTGACACTTTTGGGGTGAGGGTATGTTTCTTGAAATTTGTTCTTTAACAAGTTTGTTAACGATAAACTGAACCCTTCCCCCTCCTCGCCCAAGACTGTCTCTGTAGTCACACCTTGCAATAGCGCTTGAAGAGGGGGAGCTTTTTATGTGATATCGCGTGAAAACAGAATGTATAATTGTAATGAACGTGCAAAACAAAAATTCAGAAGATCCTTAATGATATTAGAAGAGGATTTAGAAGCGATCCCCAAGAAAATAGTTGAAATTTTCAGTTCTAAGAACATACATATAGGCTATCTTTGATGGCGGAGGAAAATGGATAAGGTAAAGAATCTTCCGAGGAGCAGATGGTATATTAGCCAAAAAGGAAGGTAGGGCTTCAAGTGGAGGACATGTTACGGCATCATGGAAACATAAGCCCTGTGTTAAGATCAACAGATATCTTCTGGACTTATGCCCGTCGCGAGATTTAAAAAACACCTTCTACGTTTTTACACTTCCCGTGTATGAAATGGGCAGTCATTTAATTATTTCAGACTTATCTTAAATACAGAGGTAAAGAATGAGTTGAGCTTCTGGATTAAGAGCAAGTAATTAGTAGATCTTATCTAAGTATTGACAACCTGAACCTAATCGTAAGTATAATATTCCAGGGGGGATCCAGGGGGTTTCTCTTCGGAAATAGTTTCGAGTTAGTAGTCTTAAAATTGAACTAGAGGCAATCTTTGGTAATGTTAGGGGAAGGAGAAATTTCGGGGCCTCTCCCGGAGAATTTTTGCGACATTGTAGCTCTAAAAACGCAGCTTTATACAGTTTTTGATGATGATTCGGAAAGGAAAAATTCGGTGGCCAACGTTTTTTAAATTTTCTGATTTGTATAATCTTAATGCCTTTTAGGCAATCTTTACAGAGGTTGAAGGGGGGATGTTCGTGGGCACTTTCCCCGCGATTTTTCGAACTTGAAACTTCTAAAGTGCTAATGTTGTATCACTGACTATGTTAAAGATAGGTTGACTGACTCGGTAAACTATTGGAATTTTTAACTCTAAAAGTGCAGGATTGGACATTCTTTGGAAATGTTAGTGAGAGCAAAGATCCGGTGCCCCGAATCTTTGCTCCCGAGAATTTTTATAATTTGTTTCATTAAAAATACATTCTAGATTATTTTAGGTAATGTTATGGAGTGAAGAGGTTCGGGGGTGTTCCCCAGGAAATTTTTTGAAATTGGAATCTAAAAAATGGAATTTCAGCTCTTCTTTAATAACGTAAAGGGGACCGACGTTATTTAAGTCGATTTTCAATGACGTGAACGGGAGGAGTTTTCGGGAGACTTCCCCTGAAATCTTTCGAAATTGAAGCCCATAAAAAGAAATTTAAGAAGACCTTTAATGATGCTGGTGATCGTGTTGAGAATGCTCCAACGAAAATATTTCGAAGTTATATCTTTTAAAATTCAGTTTTTAGATGATTTTTGGTAATGTTAGTGGGTGAAGCTGTTCGATTATACTCCTTTGGTAATTTTGCGAAATTTGAATTCCTCAATGAAGTTGTAGATAATCTTTGCTTTAAAACCCTAAAAACGAAAGTTCAGACCATCTTTTAGGATAAAAGAGGGAGGACAGGGTAGGTGACCTCTGAAAAGTTTCTAAATGGAAGTCCTAAAAACTAAATTTTTGGTTATCTTTAAGGATGGGGTAGAGACGTTTCTGCAGGATTTAGGTGATCACTCTTCTGTAAACTTTTCGAATTTGAAGTCCTGAATAAAAATTGTAGGCTGTCTTTGATGACGGTAGGCGATAGAAGAAGGGACAAGGTTCCGATTTGGAAACTCTTCCCTGGCACTCTTTCAAAATAAAAGTTTTAAAACACGTTTTTCATGCTTTTTGGTGGTGTAAAAAGAAGGGATAAGGTTCGAGGACCCCTTCCCTTCCCCATTCTTGGCTAAGTTCCTATGTTTTTTCATTTAAATTGTTCATACAAATTTTGTGGGAAAACCTCCCTCAGTATTTTTTTCCAAGGTTTTTCCATAGCGAAATTTCCAACTTCCAGCCTGATGTTTGTACATGTTTGAAATTAAAGTTTTAGGGATTCATTAAAATAATCTTTTACCATTTTGGACTGATGTGGTACTTTTGAGTGACACCGTAAGTCTTCTTTTCCCAACTTTATTTTTTTTAACCAACATGTCTTCTAAACCTCTAGATAAAGTTTTGGTTTACTTTCGTTTCGTAGATTCAAACACTTAGAACTACTGGTATGACTATTCATTACTATATTTCAAATCACCCTTACAGCATTTTAAATTTTTTTCTATTCAAAACATGCTTCGGCGGCCCTTATGAAATGGTCATGGTTATTTATCTGTCCATTTCTTGTATTAAGCTGAAGCTTGTCATGGGTTTGTGCTATGTACTCTGTACTGGATACTTTTTTCGTTAATAAAATGTTCGAAACATACATTTCAGCGGCTTTCAGTTAGGTAAATTACAACAAAGAAACGTGGATGTTCTTAAGTAATATTCAAAGGTTTAATTGCTAAATATTCAAAGGTTTCATTTTCTTTTAAAATTTTGCTGAAAATTACTTTTTTTTTCACTGGAATTCTACCTGTTATTTTATTATTACTATTTCAATATTTTAAAACTGAGAACGTTTTCTATTTTCCTTATATTTATTTATTTATTATTATTATTATTATTATTATTTTAGTCTTCACTGAATTAAAATTGCCAGCTTCGGTTCGGCTGCCTCCTTTGGTGACGGCCCTGCCTTGACGTGTTCATTATCCCATACGAACCAGAGGCAGTTGTTAAGACCTTAGAAGGTCCTGGGTAGTTATGCAAAAAAATTATCTTATCGGCCCGACACACAAAAAATCATCTTATTACTTACAGCATGAGTTTGTAGAGTTATTGTTTTTTATATCTTAATTTTGCAACCTTTGATTTTCTTGCAGCTATTTTCTTATAAATCGTTGAGAAATGTACCAAATTATTATGATATTACCATAGATTTTTTTTAAGAGAGGAAGAAAGAAGGAAAAGAAAAGAAAAACATTTTTTTTTACTATTCCATACTAAAATTTAACGCGGCCCAAACAGAGGCGGCCCACCGGGCAAATGCCCGGCTGCCCGTCGGGCCCATCCGCCCCTGATAACAACAATACAGACGTAAATTAAGATTCAGAAGAAACCCTACGAAAACGGAAATATTTCACATCACAAAAAACAGTAAATCGTGAAATTAAAACGAACTAAAACTTTAAACAGCAATATTTCGCATTGCAATTTCTACCTCACAATTTAAAGGGGCGGCTCTGTTTACATTTTACTCGGGGTTGCTTTAATGTATCCAGGTTACCATGCTGTTTAATAGAACGCGCTCGTTTTTATTTCTCATTTCGCCAATGTACTGCAATTGGCTTTGTTCGGCGATCCTAACCGGTCGACCACTGAGTAACCGGTTGCTAACCACTGCGTTCTATCATCAACCGCGGTTACCGTATTAATATGTTGATTAGTTGATTGAAGCACGTGATCGATTAACCGGTAGCTACCAGTTGAGCTCGTCGAACGCAAGCATTCCTTGCGTTCGACGAACCTCACCGGTCAACCGGTTATTAACCGCAGCGTTCTATGATCAACCGGTTACCATTCTAAGCAGTTGATTGGAGCACGTGATTATTAGCTGTCACGTGATTAACTAACCGGTAGCTACCGTAACGTAAGCATTGAGAGCGTTTCAAAATTCGCCACCGGGACCATTGGGCGCCGAGCATTTTGGACGCCAGAAACATTGGGCGCCGAGCATTTTAGGCCCCGGGAATACTGGGCACAATATGCTCGGCGCCCAAAGTTCCCGGCGCCCAAAGTGCTCGGCGCCTAAAGTTCCCGGCGCCCAAAATGCTCGGCGCCCAAAGTTCCCGGCGCCCAAAGTGCTCGGAGCCCAAAGTTCCTGGCGCCCAAAGTGCTCGGCGCCCAAAGTGCTCGGCGCCCAAAGTTCCCGGCGCCCAAAATGCTTGGCGCCCAAAGTTTCCGGCGCCCAAAATACTCGGCGCCCAAAGTTCCCGGCGCCCAATATGCGGCGCCCAATTTACGGCTCCCAATCTGCGGCGCCCAATCTTCCTAGACCGGGCTGTGCAGGCCCAGATTTTTCTTGTTTTAAACTGCTAGAATTTTTTCTACAAATTCATTTTGGCAGGGGGTTTTAGGGGGAGGTTGTTTCTAGGGGAATTTTCTCTTTTTTAGGGGGGGGGGAGGGGGTCTCCGATGAATCGAAATTCTTGAAATTTTTGCTCATTCGAACTGATTTTCTTTTCTTTTTTTTTTGATAGATGCTTTAACTAGTTTTTTTTTAGAGAATTTTGTGAATGCTTTGAATTCGTTTCAGAATTTCATGTTGTTCCTTTGTTTAGCTTTGGTAATTTTAAACGCACAATACATGTGCAATTTACCATAGAAATAAAATTGTGTCTTTTGAATGAACTTTTCTCATTGATGGATAAAATACATTAAAATTCCTTCCCTAATACTAAAATGAAAAAAAAAAAAAAAAAATCAATGAACATGAACTTTTGAATGAAATGGGAGAGTATAATAGTTCGACAAAACAATAAAATAAGTAGTTTTCATGATATTCGAAGTTTAACCCACGTCATTTTAATTGTTATGAAGATTCTAACTGAATGTGTATGCGTATGTTTTTTTTTTATTTTTATTTTTTATTTTTATTTATTTATTTATTTATTTTTTTTAATTCTTATTTCAGGTCAAAGCAAAATTGAACCTTCAAACAAGCTAGGTTATTTTTCATGGCAGAACTTTAAAGTCAAAAATTTTATTCTGTCTTAAGAATAACCTTGCTGGTAATTAATATTTCCTGAAAAAGAAAAAAAGAAACTAATGTATGCTTATGAAGATAATTTTCGAGTAATTATTCAGAAAAATAAAAGGTAAGAATTATCAATATCTTAATTTTTGTTCATATTCCATTGAAACGTTTGTAAATGATAGAGAAATGATAAATTGTATGTCAAATTCAGCCATTTTATCATTTTATGTTAATATGAATGAAAAATTATTCTTTACACTCGCTCTTCTAAGAGCACCTCGTAATACTTATTTTATTAATGAAATGCTACAGTTAAAGTAGATAACCTTTTAAGATAGTTGGTTTAGCGATGAAATTCATAGTGGAATACCATTAGAAAATGTAGGTTAAGCGTTGTTTTTTTACATCGAAATTACGTTTGGAAATTGTTAGTTTACTGTTGTGTTTTACATTGGAACAACATTAGAAAATGTTAGTTAAGCGTTGCTTTTTACATCGAAATTACGTTTTTAAATGGTTAGTTTAGTGTTGTATTTTACATTGGAACAACATTGGTTGAACGTTGTATTTAACATCGAAATTACGTTTGTAAATGGTTAGTTTACAGTTGTATTTCACATTAGAATAACGTTTGAAACTAACCAATAATCAACCGTTGGATAACCGTTTTCCGACGTACCGTTTTAAGGTACGTTCCGACGTAAGATGCCGACGTTGGTCCAATATAATATGATAACGTTGGGCCAATGTTCGTGTGCTAGCTGGGCAGTAACCATTAATGTAGACGGTGGATCTTCGATCAGCGAGGATCGAACCCGAGACCCTCCGGCCCCAAGTCCAATGCCTTACCGATCAGACCACCACGGCCCTGTTCTACAATCTACCGACTGACTGCAATTTAAGCTGTTGATTGGTTGGTTGAAGCACGTGACATTTTTGAGCAATAAAAAGTATTTTTTCACTGCGTGTTATTCGTCTGACGCCATTAGCTGTCATGTGATCAACCGACCGGTAGCTACCGATCGAGGTCGGCGAAAGTAGTCAGGGAGAATCATTTGCAGCCCCTCGATTCATTGAGTAGAAAATCTTAAACCATGCCCCTAGTTCATTATCAGGCATTTGTTGTTTTCCCTGAAAATCGCACTCTTGTTGCATCTCTGCTTACCACTTTATAGACCACCAGTTTACTAGACCGACCGCGGTCTATGCCCGGACCGCAGAAGGTCAAAAACGGGACCAGCAAAAATGTTTTGAAATTCTGAATTGATCTAATATGTTACTTAAATAATTTTATGTTGGCACTAATATCTTTAGGCACAACTTTTGCAACTTTTTCTGGTGTTTTGGAAGTAATTGCAGGACTGATTTAAGTTTTTAATGGTTCACAATGCCAATGTCAGATTTTTTTCTGGACGTGGATAAAAATGTTCAAAAGTGTCCGTATCCCAAATAAAAGTACTAGCCGACCTCTGCTGCATGGGTGAATTAATGCGGGGGAGGGGGGGGCAGAGTGGAGGCCCTAGATTGTGCGGGGCCTTGGGCAAAGACTTTTTTCGGGCCCCCACTTAAAAAAAACATTAATAATTGTATTAATTACAGGTATGTGTCCAGCGCAAGAGTGATGTCACCCCCTCTCCCCTCGTGAACGATACCCATCAAAAAAGTGGGGAAAATATGTCTAAAAACAGCCCCTTAAAGATTTCATTGACTCAGTTTTGGTCACTGCTCTCGCCTGGTAGGCACCCCTGTTAATTTATAAATAAAACGATTCTATAGTAATATAATTTAATCCAAATTATACCTAATTAAAATTAACAAAACATTTTTTTCTCGATATAACCCCTTGGAGGGAGGGGAGTATCAGAAGAGAGTGATTCAAGGACCTCCTTAAATGTGATGTAGAATACCGTCAGTTTGAGGGGGTCCGAGGGTTTCTAGCCCCGGGGGAAATTTTTGAAAAATCGGTATAAAATCTTGCATTTTGAAGCCTAATCAAGCATAATTCTAACTAGTAAAATATCAGGAACAAATAGGCAAACCAAAACTTTCTATAAGTTTCACTCTTTTGCAAATTAAGAAAAGGCAATTTTTTTTTTTTTTTTTTTTTGGTTGGACCATAGACATGGGAACCGGTTCGCTCTCGCTCACTTAACTAGATGGATCAGCCTACCGAAGTTGGGAGGGGAGAATGATCCTCCCTAGGAGTAGACTCGGCCGCCATTGTGAAGGCAAATATATTGGTGGTTGAACAGCATTTGCTTCGTTTCTCAGAGTTTTTCAGGTGGATGAAACTCAATCATGCCGACTTCGTGTTCAGCCTTTAAGTGTACGAATAGAGCAAAGAAAAGAAGCAATGTATCTTTCTACAGATAAGAGTGAGTTTGTATTTAGAAGCGTAGAATTTATTTTGAGCAATTATAATGTTAAATAATCAACAGGAGTAAAAATATTGTAACGCATACTGCTCTATTTGATAGGAAAAATAAAGGAGGGTTGACGAAACACGAAACCGACTAAGGATAGTGTTAAAATTTGCTCAGAAACAGAAAAGTGTATCCGTAAGTATATTAACAAAGGTTTACCAAAAATGGTCAACATAAGAACCAAAATTGTCAATTTAGTGCTAGCCAATTTTACTTGCATTTCATTATTTAAAGACATCAATCATGGCAATGATGATAAAGATAGGGAGCATACACTTCAACTAATAAAATTACTTGCAAACCAATACTATGTTAAAACTAGATGTCCCCATATTTCTAAGAATCTCAACTGTAAGCGTAGTAGAATCAGACAAAAATTAACAAAAACCATACTCTTTAATAACAATTAAATTATCCGTTAAGTATAAAATAGCATAAATAAACTTATACCAAACAGCATTTTATTTTAATTTTGCTTTAAGAAAAACATGAACAATTAACAAATTAACATATAAGCTGATTACGTATAGTTTTATGCAATTTACTAGCTTTTAGAACAATATAACGATAACTAATGCTTCAACTTTAAGTTTCAAAGATACTAGGAAACCATACGATAGTGTAATAACGAAAAAATATTGATGATTTAGTAACAATGGAAAGAGCTAAGTACAGCATGTGTCTAGATTCGTAATTTTTTTGCCTTCGTGTCTCCGTAACCGAAGTATGAAGTTTGCAGGTTTCTCGTAATTTTAAGAAAAGTTTAAATTTAGCAAGTTTCAGTGAGAAATGGATAACATTTTTCACACGCATGCAGGCAGATACCGCTCGAAAACTAAAGTCTTTTGTATTTTTAATTACATAAAACTTTTAGATCAATCAAAAATTAGCGTTGAAAAGTTGTCACCATTAAAAACTGCACATAATAGAGAATTGATAGCAAATTTTCGTGTTTTATCACCAATTTAGTTGCAAGTATTACATATTATTTTATTTCATAATATTTGTTATTGATTCTGATCCGAAAGTGGATGTGAGATTTACAAATCTATGTACCTTATGCCATTTTTGTTCAATAAAAATATTTTGTAAATTTTACTTCTTGCAATTTAAAGTACATATTCTGATTACGAGTAATTAAACATGTTATCATGACTTTAAAAGCCATTCAATATCAATTTTGATTTCTTAAATTTATAATTTATTACTAACCAAAAGTACATATAAATTTACCCATGAATTGCAAATTTTATGCAGTAAACTTCACAGATATATCCGAGTTAATCTAAAATACCTTTATTTGAAAATATGCGAGAATTCACACAAAATACGAGATGCAGCCTAAAAAATCCTCGTAGTGATTAAAACTGACTTATCCGTTACCCAAAAATTAATTTTTCGTTAAAGACAAAAGTATACTTTAATGTTTCGCATAATTCCGAATGACGAATGAGTTACAAATTAAGAAGATGCGAAATCTATTTTCTATTTTGAAATTACCTCCAGTAGTTAATTTCGAACAAAAAAATGATTTTGAGGATTTTTTTTATTTTCAAATTAAAAAAAAAAAATCTTTCACTGAAAGTACTATTTTAAAACAGAAATATCCCAGAAAATTGCGGAAAACGAACCGATAGTAAACTTATGTGATGCACGGTGGAAAGTTCTTGCCCTACAAATGGCGGACGATCGCTGGTTGAAAAGGAATCACTTTTCTACCACAGGATGATCCATCTAGTTAAGAGAGCGCGAGCGAACCGGTTTCCATGTCTATGGGTTGGACAAGTCGTCGACATTAGTCGCGTTCACAACTCTTGTACTTCGCAAATAACCGCTCCGGCTCCGAAAAAAACCGGTTGAAAAATACCACGTTTACTTATTGAAATGGGTAATCCATTGTACCAAAGTAAGCGCTGTTTTTACCCAGCATCCTTAGAGGCTATACCCAGCCCGCATTTACTCCAAAAGGAAGCAACCCCCAGGGAAAAAAATCCACATTTCCCCGGCAAATAACCGGAACCCAGTGAAAAGCAGGTTGTTTGCGGGGTCGAAACTGCCCATGAAAACGCGCCTATTGATCGACAGAGAGAGGAGAAAGGACAACGCATGGTCACTTGCTCACACAGCGTTTTGATAGAGTACATTTTTGATCATCTCCCAAACCCGACGACAAACAAAATGGTAACTAGTAAAAATATGTAAAACTCTTAAAAGAAATGGTGTGGAGATTTAGAAAATAGGTAATGAGAGAGTTCAAGTCATTCAAACATTTTAAAGTTTATACAGTAGATAAGAAGTAAAATTGAAGCACATTTCAAGTAGACTCATAGACTTATTTAATTATTTTCAAGCGCTCTAGAACAATGAAACTTATTTAAAACACTTCATTTACACTTTACAGTCTCTTGATTGTATCATTTTATCGAATTGTTTTAAACTTGTAAGAAACTTCTGTTTTAATTTTTTGTTTTTTCAAAAACTAGATTTCTCCTTACAACAATATTTTTTCGAGTACAAGTTGTGTAGAAAACAAAAAAGAATAGAGGTAGAGCAATATTTTTTTTCTTGCGCTAAACAGATTAACAGTATACCGTGGAAGTAAGATATAAAAGCAAGCAATAACATAAGAACTTCTGAAGTACTGAATTTGGGATTAAGTAATTAACAAAATATGAAACATGTGAATCACAAAAAAAATGTCTGTAGATATGTTACAGTAACGTGATAAATATGTTACAGAAACGTGAGAACCATGATTTACATATTTTTGATACCGGATGTAACAAGAAGATGAATCGGTACAGTGTGCTCTTCCCCCTTTCCAATCACATTCGTTAGAAATTTTAAAATTCAAGGTTTGAAACAACATTTTCTTAAATGTTTAAGGTTTTTGAGCAGTTGAAATTTTTTTTTCAAACTTATAATTTTTTAGGAACGAATCATTCATTTTTTTGGGAATTGAAGGTCCCCAACAAAGCAAAGTCCCTAGCTATAATTTTTTTAATTTTATTGGTATGTTCAGTCCTGCTAACAATAATACGTTAATGTAGAGACAAGTGATGTAGGTGGGTGTGGAGTCAGGAGGAATGGGACAGCTGCATTTATAAGCCGAAGTAAAATGAGAAAAATAAATTTCTAGGTAGCCCGGTAGTTGTAGCAGCTTTAGACTCTCGCTTGACTCTACTCTGAATCTGCAACATACACTGGTCAAAATAGAAATGATTTTTCACTTATTTATATTTTGGCTTTAAATGCAACTTTTAGTTCGTTTTATAAATGCAACTGTCCCAGTTCCCCCGCAGTCCAGTTCTTCTCGACTCTCCTAATTATTGTAATTACTAATACGTAAGTAAATAAACCTTTGAAAAAAAAACAAATAAACATCAAATGAAATATTACTGTAACTTAATAAGGAAATGTTTTTAACGCTGCCACGTAAAAATCTACATGATGCGGTCGCATTTTTCGCCGGCCGCTGCTTACCGTATGTAGCAGAGGTTGAGAATCCCTGTTTCAGATGACATCTACCAGCTCTCAACGGGCTCCGTCCGTCCTCGTTTTGCGTTTATAATAGGGTCTCACGATCAACAGAGCCTTGAATTTGGTCAATCTTGTTCTATAAAGATGTAAACAAATCGATTTTTTTTAAATACAAGCTAGCGAAGGGCCCTGTGCGGCTGCATGGACTGCAGGGCCCTGGAGTCACCCCTGGGGGGGCATAAGGGACAGTTCCCCCTCTTCCCGTTTTGAGAGAACTTTTTATAATAACCTGACCTTCCCTAATGTGAATTACCAAACCTATGATATGGTAACTCAGTATTCAGCGGCGGCCTTAAGCTGATTAGAAAGAAAGGGCCCTATCGGGTTCCGCGCCAGCAGGGGCCGCCCCGCTGTAAAAAAAAAAAAAAAAAAAAACTTTTCCTCCCTTAGATAAATACAAAAAAAAAATCTGTACCTCAGAGCCAGACTGGTTTAAGTCCAAAAACTGCGTTTTTTTTTTTTTTTTTTGTTTGTTTGTTTATTAGTGGATCGTATGTAGAATCCTATTCCGCATCGAGCTATGTGAACGTAATTCTAAAAAAAAAGAAAACTATAATTATCTACCAGTATTAAAAGAGCACGTGCCTAATCTTTTGCATGCGCCAGACAAAGGTTTTCCTTCTCTCCTCTAAAGTTGCGATTACGTGACTTACGTTGTTCTAGCTCTGAGGTACATGAAATAAAAAGTTCAAATGGACTTAACTGATACATTTTCAATACGTTTTATTGATATTAAATCTGGGAGTATGGAACTACTCTCAAACCGATTACACTGTGCGGGAAAAAAATACATTCAAAATGCTCCTGACATAAATCTTGCGGATTTTTATGTAAAATGACTCCCTGAATCCAAACATGACCACCGTTTTCCCCTTACACGTCCCACTTCTTTGAAATTGCACTCCCCTCCCCCCAAATTCTTTTTCAGTTCTTGACAGTTTCGTAGACATTTTTTATTTGGAGGGAATGGAGTGTTATTAGCCATTGACACTCTTCTGATAGTCTAGAGAGGTGCAAAGTTCAAAAGCATAGACATTTGGAGCAATTTGGGAGATTATCCCCTTAATTTTTAAAATTAAAGAGGGTATTTACCCGTTTAAATATCTTTTTTTAAAAAAGCAGCTTTTTTTTCCTACGGGTTTGTTTCACAATTTCTTCATTAATTTTTCTACATTAAACAGTAGTATGGGACAGAGAAAAAAAAATTACGACGTTGCAAAATAAAATAAAATAAAATAAAATAAAATAAAAAATAAATAAATAAATAAATAAATAAATAAAAATAAAAAATAAATAAAAATAAAAAATAAATAAAAAATAAATTAATAAATAAAATTTAAAATAAAAAAAATATGTATTGGAAGAATCACATTTCATTGTCTGAGTCAAATCGCAGATCTTCAGCAAAGAACCTTCCGTATTATTATTTAACTTTCATTCCTAGACATAGTTATGGTTTCAAATGAACATAGATATCCTGAAAGTAGCATTAATATAGATACAGTGAAACCTGCGTAAGTTGACCACTTGCAGTGCACTACTTTAATGGTCAACTTAAACAGGTGCTCAATTTATAGAGGTTGATTTGTAAGATGTATGACTCATTATGTACCTAAATCGGCGATCAACTTAGACAGGTGGTCAACTAACAAGAGTGGTCAACTTTATAGGTTTTAGTGTACTTACGTACATTTCTGAGGATGCATCGGCTCCATTGTTTATCACTTCTTGATGTAGTAAAAAGTAAGGGGGACAGTGCAATATAAATATTCATTAATGTTGTATTAGAAGCATACTTACATAAGGTCGGGCCGTGGTAGCCCGATCGGTAGAGTGTCGGATTCGGGGCCGGAGGGTCCTGAGTTCGAACCTCGATGGTCGAAGACCCACCGTCGTCATTAAAGGGGACTGGGTGACGTTAAATATGCTCGTGGTCTCAATGTCCTCCAAGTGAAACGATACCTCTGGGGGTGCTAGCACCAGGTAGCTATTAGCTCCTGGACTAGTTCTAAATTCTCATTAACTGTTCGATCCGGTGATGGTGCTGCCATCTATCGGTATATAAAATAATGGAGGCAAGGCACTTGGTATGCAGTCCTCGACATAAATACAGTTGTAGTCAGTTGTGACTCTGAATAGGAATAGGAATATAAGGTCGTTTTAATCTTATAGCTGTGAATTAAGTTAAATAATACGAGAATATTCCTTATTACTGAAGATTTGCGATACAACTTTCACCATGCAAAACACGATGCTCCTAATAGAGTCATTCCATGTCAAGTAACCTAGGGGTCCCGCTCTTCCATCTCCGATTTGGATTAAATTTTATAGAGATCTAGAGATGCCTTGGAAATTATCTCTACACCTCTATAATACACCTCTTATTAATCTTTTAAAAAGATACTTTGCAAATGAAGTATGATAAAAAAAGGAAAATTATCTTGTTCTGTCTGATGCATCAGTCTGCTTCCTGAACAAAATACTTTTCTGATTCTATCGCATTTAATTTGCAAAAGAAATTTTTAAAAGGCAATTAAAAAACTACTTCTGACTAATATCAGTTGCGAGATCTCTATAAGCAGGTTTAAATGGCATTCACTATGTTTTATTCATTGTAGAGCGAGATTTTCTCGTGAACGACAAATAGTATTCCAAGCGCATCTTTTCATGCCTATCTGAAAGAATACCATCGGAAAGAAAAGCAATTTTTATAAGAAAAAAATATGTTACTTCTAATGGTACCAACGAAAAGAAGATGCAAGGTGACAAACTTGAGCTACACTGTGAAAACTACAGGTTGCATTTAGCACCTTTCAAGGGTGACAAGCTTGCTCACCAGCGGCACTATATACGGTGTTGAAATTGCACCCTTAACACGGGTGAAAAACAGGCACCCTTAACCCAGCGTGCACCGCGGTGAAAAATGGAACCCTATGGCAGAATATTGGCACCCTTTCCGTTTCCCATTGCTACCTCATCCCCCCCCCCGATTTTGCATACATTTTTGGATACAATTGTGTACATTATTACTTATTGTTTTGAGTTATAAAAAAATAAGCCTTTGTACAAAAGGCTTATTCCACATTGAATAGTTCTGAAAATGATTAAAACTTGTACTTTAAGCCATTTGATCACATTTTAACTTTCCAACATACTTTGGAAGTGTTCATGACTTTAATTTGTCTGTTCGTGCACTAATTTTCGTACATCCACTTGGATTTCTCAGTAATTTTAATACGTTATTGACATTTACTGCAGCACGATCGTACGGAAAATGAAGAGTGTAAGCATTTGCAAGTCATTTACAGGAACAACTATAAATATTCAATTATATTGCAATCATGGAGAAGTAAAATCGTTTCATAAACGTTCAAAATTTTAATCAAGAGAAACATATCAATACGTACGTATATATGATTCGACATTTGAATATCCGTACAGAAGATAAATAAGTACTTTTTTTTTTCAATGTGAAGTTTTTGGACAGATAAAAAGCAAAACAAATTTTAACGATCTTTTCGTTCTTACTGGGGTGACGAAAAATGCTCAGTCATTTGCTTCAAGCAATTACGCTGACCAAAGATATTAACTTAGACACGAGATAATCAACACAAGAAATCGAGACGAAGAAAGAATATCTTTTTCAAACCGCTTTTTTTTCGTGCGCTTCTAGAGGTCTGTTTTGTTTATACGCAGCACCGTTGGAATTTCCGTTCACTTGCTGATTGAATCACATTGTTAACAATAAATCTCTTTGTTAAAAATTCACAAGCTCCTGGCAATACAAGCAAGTAAAACCACATATTCAAAATTAATAGTTGAATTAACTTTTCAAATATCATCTAATTTAAGCGTTTTGATTATTAAATGTTCCTTATCTAGTGCTGATAGCTATTTTTAGGTAAAATTTATGCATGATAGAAATAGCAAATGTTCATAACGGCCAACTGAACAATCAACGTACCTTTGAAACACTTTTAAATATGTTCGAAAGCATTAAAAGCTACACTATGATCAAATGCCTGTACTTACGCGAAATTTTAAAGAGTAAATTACAGAAACTTTTGAGTTTTAATACAATTTCGCACTTCATTTAATGGGAAAGTACATCTGCGTAGTTACTAACTTCGTCCGCCATTGATTGTGGTTGAACGATGTTCGATGTCAGAGCGCATGCGCCAATGTTTCACCCTTGTTTTTAGGAGGTCCGTATTAACATTTATTAGCGGCATTCACCTTGATCGCATTTCCTAGCCTCCATTGCACCCTGAGGCACCGTGTTTTCACCCCAGAAAGCCAAATAGCTTGCCAAAGGTACCCGTTTTGTCAGTGTACAGGGCATTAAAAACAGACTATTTTTCATGTGAACTATTTTGATGGTCACTTTGAATGCCAATATCATTTAGAAAATCACTATTTTCTAAACAGACACTGTAACAGATTAAAATCATGTATATTGACAATAGAATTATAAAGTACGAGCTATTGAATCATTTTTGTTCAGAATTTATGACATTTTAAAATCCAGGAAAAAGTTTATCCGCTGCGTTTTGTTAAGACTTTGCATTCGTACTACACAAAAGTTAATGAACTCAAGTTCACAAAAATACTAGAACGTATTTACAACTAAAAGTACTTTAAGCTTCTAAAATTTCAGGCTTCTAGTGTTATAAAATTTCCCGTTATCTGATCCTAAACATGGCAATTCGTTACGACAAACATAATTTCAAGCTCGTTTTTTTATCCTTAGTCGGAAGAACACCATCGAAGAAAAAACTTATTTTGAAAGGAAAAAATTTGTTCTTTCTAATGGTATAAACGAAAAGAAGATGCGAGGTGATAAACTTGAGCGCATTGAAAATAGGCTATTTTTTCACTTGAATGGTATTGATAGCCACTTTGAATCACAATATCTTTTAGAAAATATATATTTAAGCTCTGCAACTGTAACCTATTAAAAACAAGCATTTTTACAATGGAATCACGCAGCACGAGCTTTTGATTTAGTTTTGTTTAAATTATAAGACAATCTAAAATTCAGGAAAAAAATTTTCCATCGCGCTTTTTCACAGGTTCACGAATATGCTACACAAAATCTAAAGAGCTCAAATTCACAAAAATACTTGAATATACTAACGGTCAAACGTACTTTAAGCGACTAAAATTTCAGGCTTCCAGTGCGATAAAATTTTCTGTGAACTTAGTCTAAACTTGGTTATTTGACACAAAAAGCTGATCCGCCATCTTGGATCACATTTTTCGGAGATCCTAGATCCTTAGGATTTGGATCTAGGAAGCTGAAAATTTGCATAGGTTAGTAGATTAGTTTCAAAGGCATCTCTACGCCTCTATATAATTTCATCCAAATCGGAGATGGTCGAGTGGGGACGATTTGAAAAATTAGGTCAGTTGACGTGGAATGACTCAATATTTTTTTTAAATTAAAAAACGTGAAAAGTTTTTGGACATGGGGCTCTTACGAGGGAGTCCTATACTCTGGTTTTATGCCGAAAAATGAGTGAAAAAATTGTAAAACACTAAAACTGGGGAAAAAAGATCTGTTTTAGTTATTTTTAAGATACTTAAGGGGAGAATACCCCCATGAGTCTCCTAAGTTGCTTCAAATGTCTGTGCTTTTAAATATTTCACCTCTCTAGCCGCTCAGAAGAGTGTTAATGGCTAATATGACGTTCTTTTCTCCTCCAAATAGAAATAGTGGCTATGAAACTGTCTAAAACTGAAAAAGAATGGGTGCGTGTAGGGGGGAAAGGGTGGTCAGATTTGAATTCAGGGGGTCATTTTACGTCATTTTACATGAGAATCAGCAAGAATTTTGTCTGAAGTATTTGGATTTTTTTTTTTTTTTTGCCGCCAGTGTTATTAGAGTAGAGGAGGTTCCTGAAGCTTTCAGCATCGCTATTAAAATCAGCAAAATATCTCTCCAAAAAAGAAAAATCTCTGAAATAATTTTTGAAAGAAAAAAAATCAAAATATATGTACAGTTGAACCTTTTAAAATTCATATCCAAGGCCATAGCGACTTTATCCATAGTCGGCTCGTAAGAAGGGGGGGGGGAGTCAAGGGCAGTACTTTTTGGAGCCAAAAACTATTGATCGATTGAAAAGAGATTTTTTAAAGAGAGGATTGATTTATTTTACGAAAAGAAATATTAAAAACAAATGGACTTTTTTCATGTTATTTCATAAGAATAGAACTTTTCCATTCATCGTAATTTTTGATGCAATGTTCCATATTTTTAGAGGTCTTTTACCACTAATGTTAAGCCTAATTTATGTAATCGAATTTCAAAACAAAAATTCGACTTCGGGGGCACCGCCCGTAACCCCCTCAATTCTTTTGATCCCCCTACGTTTTTCATGCCCTCTCCCCTTCCACCGAGTTGTAGCTATGAAGATACATAGCGGTTTTTTCAGGGTAACGAATACATAATCATTCTTACTATCTGAATTAATTTTTTTCCGTTCAGTTAACTTTCCATTCACAGGTCACAGCTCTTTTTTCTAACATGGATGTAGTTGCGTGCACATATGAGGTTTTCCTGGCTTTTTAAAAGGGAAGTAAAATTTTAGTTTAAATAATTAACTGCTACCTTTTTGAAGAACAAACTTATTTTTAATTGGTGAAATTAATAAGCTTCAATTCACGCCAGGGTAGAGAAAAGTGCAGTAGAGATGCACCTGTGAGCAGGCCCGGATGGGCCGTGGGTCCCTTAATGCTCTCTCCTCTCCGGGGAAAGGACATTAAGGGACCCACGACCCAAGAAACCAAAAAATAATTTAAAAAATAAATTAAGGAAAACTGTAGTGAAATTTTAAAAGTTGAATGTGTTTGTAATGCTTCAGTAAAAATTTGAGGAAAAATAGGAACTCGCACGTTAGCTCTAAAATTCTGAAAAGTGCAAGGACGTATATATGGAATGGGTCGGGCCTCCCTGGCCACTCCCGAAATCAAGAATTTTTACCAACAGTAAAACGTAATTCAGTTGGTTGACGTGTATTCACAAATAATTCCCAGCATTTAGTCCGCTAAAATATCCTAGCGAGAAGCAGGGCCGGCTTTAGTAATTTTGCCGCCCAGACGATATTGACAAGTGCCGCCCCCTCGACATAATAATAATAATATATATATATATATATATATATATATATATATATATATATATATATATATATATTAAATCATTGAGCATTCTCTCACGTAATGCTGTAAAGGAGGAAAAAATTTATTTTTTTCTTTTTTGCCTCTTTACATTATGCCATCATGAAATTTGCCGCTTAAGGCAGTGGCAATGGTCACCTGCCCCAGGAGATCAGGAGCCGGGCCGAGCCTGACGAGAGGGGAAAGCAGCCGCTCCTGCCGAGTTAGAGGGGGCTGGAACTTTTAATTCCTTCATCAGTGACATAATGAAAAAACAGGGGCTAGATTAATGGGGGGAAATTCGGGCAGGGCACATGCTTGTGTTTCATTTGTTTTAATTTTAAGCTATGCTTATGTTAGTGGCTCCATCTGCTGATCATGGCGACTAATAAAATAGTGGATAGTTTCAGAAGTATTATGTTATCAAGTGTAATCTTGTTTTGTGAAAAGTAGAAAGAAAAAAAGTCGTATTCTGCGAAGAAAAAATAACTGTAACAGAAAATTATACTTTACACCTTGAGCGCTTGTATTTTGACTCATATTTTTTTTAAATATTGAATGCTTAAAAAGGAATGGCAAAAAGGAGCAATAAAAAACGGGCAAATGATTTCAAAATATTGTATATAAACTTTTTAAGAATACTGAAGAATCCAAAAACGCAAAAACTCTGCCCTTTCATTTTACACTCTCGTTTTATGATTAACACCTTTTTTTTTCCATTTAGTATCGCTGATTTACTTCCATCTCTTGAAAACTTTTTTTAAAGGTAAAATATTACTTTAATATCGTTCAAAGTTCCTAATCAAAGTGTATGATGAGGTATTAATTTTCTTTAATATGGTGTACCTTTTTCTTTAGTGTACATCTGTGGCGTAGCTAGGGAGGCGGTAGTGGGGGCGGCAAATGAACACCTTTGATGAAAAAAAAATCCAAATTAGGAATCATACTTTAAATTTATTAATAGACGTAAAATTAAAAAAAAAAAAAAAACCTTCGAAATGTAAGATTTTGGTATGATTACGAGAAGAAAGGTACTACGACTCAAAATTTGTGTTGTTCTTATGAACATAAGAGAGCATAATTCCTTATTTTTCTCTTCCTTTGCCTTAAGTTACAGACTGAAGGGGAGGCAGTGAAAACTCAAGGGACTAAGGTAATCTTAAGCCAGATCTAGAGAGGATGGCAAAAGGGGCCCTGGTCTCAGACAGCAACTTCTACATGCTTTAAATTCAAGTGCGGAGCCAAAGTGGAGATCCAAAAGTGGTCTGTGATCTAAATAGAGGTTACCATAGAGCCAAATTTTGTTTTTTTGGCCTTTATCTTCGGAAAACTTCTGGGGGAGAACCTCTGATCCATACACTTTCTTAATGTTACCAAAGATAAGTAAAAGTTGCAGTTTTAGGACTTCAATATATTTTTTTAATTTTTGGGACAGAGAGTCGTTTAACTGGTGAGTTCAATTTCAAACGATTTCCCGCTGGGAACTTTCAATCTTCCTTTTTTAACCAAAGATTTAAAATGTTTTTAGACGGGAGAGCTCTCGAGTCTCCTACTTCTTTCCCTATTATCAACGAAAATAGCTTTAAAATGCCTTTTGGATGTCAAAAAAAAAATCCCGGAGGAGTTCTCAAATCTTCCTTTTCTTAACGCCTCCAAACATAGTCTAATTGCACATTTTTCGACCCACAATTTCCAAAAAAAAAAAAAATACCGAGAGAAAGCATCCACACCCTCTCCGATAAACCGTATCTCTTCCCTTACAACATGATCAACGATAGCCTAAAATGGGTTTTTAGAACTTCAATTTCGAAACATTTCTGAGGAGGATTCTGAAAACACCTAACCCACCTAAGCTGTTCAAAGATAGCTCAAATTTTGCTTTTAAAACTTTTATTTTGAAAATTTTCCTAGAAAATTTTTATAACCCTCATCTCATCCAACGCCTCCGAAGAAAGCCTATTATTACGTTTTTGAAACTTCAATTTAAAAAAATTTCCGGCGAATGACCCTCCCCCCCAAACTCCTATTCCTATCTCAAATGTCACCAAAGATAGCTTAAAATTTGGTTTTCAGAAATTTCCACAGGAGCGAAAAGAACCTTTTTTTCTGAGAATAGTCTACAACGCATTTCAATTCCAGGAGGGATCCTCCTCCACCCTTCTTTCTCCTAACGTTACCAAACAAATCCTAAATTCGTCTTTCCGGGACATGACTTTTGAAAAAGTTCCAGATGACTTCACAGCATTTTTGGTGACATTATATCACTCCACCCCTTAAATCCACGAAGATATCCTACAACCGTTTTTATGATGCCCCTCCCCCCCCCCCCTTCTTCCGGTGTTAAAACATATTCAAAAAGAGGCCCAAAGCTTCCCCATTACCTAAACGTTGCCAAAAAGTTAGCGTAAAATTGATTTCAATTTCTAAAATATTTCGAATGGGAACTCCGAGTTCTCCTTCCTCCCCTAACACTATCAAAGGGAACGAACAACTATGCTTCTCAGAGTTCAAATCCAAGTGCTTTTGTATCGAACACCTGAACCTTTCTCATTCCCTTAATGTCCCCTACTAAAACTGTTATCTTAGAAACTTAACATTGAAAAATGTTCTTCAGAAGCCTTCGAAATCCTAACGTTAATTCTACAACTGAGTTCAGTTTTTAAGAAGATTCGGAAAAGACACCCAACCCCCTTTAATTGCGATTTTTGGCATAAATTTAAAAAATTTCTTCGAAAGAGGGACCTAATCCTCCCTGTTTTTGTAGGAAAAATGCGGATTAAAATTTTTCTTTGTCCCTTAAATAAAGTTTTTAGTTTTAAGTTCAATAATTTTCTGTGGATTAATGTATTAGTTGTGTTTTAGCGAAAGGACGGCAAATAGAGGAACCGCCCCCGGGCGGCAGAAACTGTACGTCATTGGTGTACATAAAAGTCTAGTAATGAAAATCAAATTTGTAATCTTTACAACGTAAAATCTGGCGGAAAGCAGAGGATAATTTAATAATTTTAAGCAAACATTTGAAAAAATATTGGAATCTTAAAAAAAGGTTGTTCACAATCCAATTGTCACAAAAAAAAAAGAACTTTTATGACATTTCTTTTTACTCATTTAAGGTTTTTTTTATTTTTTATTAATTTATTTTTTTTAATTTTAGAAGGAGAAAAATAAAGAAACAATTCATTTTGACTGTTTTCGAAAATTTACACTTAAAAAACAGGATTTTCAAGGAATTTATTCGTTCAATTGTAAACTTCAGCTTGTGTTGTCAAAAAAGAGACCTATACTGCCCTGCCCTCTAGAGAGGAAGAGAGGGGCAATAACTGTAGAAATAACGTTGCTGCGGGAAAATGTTTCAATTTTTACAAATAAAAGAACTTTTACTTAATATTTCACTTAAGCTTTTTATTATGAGCAGTCTCAATGTTTTACGTAGGGGAAACGGTATAGTAGTTATTGGTCCTAAAACAGCTATTGGCCATTTCAACTTTGATGCTAAAAAACTAGCAACGCTCCGGTCAAAAGCTAGATAAAAAAGTATGCCAGCGCAGCATGTTTAATAAGTGTATTAAAAACATTTAGTTCCGCTATGTGCTTTAGTCGTTTTATTTGTGATTTCTTGGCGCGGGACAGAGCAGGTCATTTTCCAAAGAAAAAGTCACTGTAGACTTTTTCCAAAACATATGTTGAAATTAACGTAATGTAATACAGTCGCTAAAATCCTACAAAATAGATGGATGGAACACCGAATAAGAATAAGCAGATTTGAAGAGCAACAAAGAAATAGTTTCGTATAACCTAATGATTTTTATGTGGCCAATAACTGCTACAATAACAACATAAAACTATAGTAACTGTCCCCTAACAATTTTAACTGTGATTCTATTTGAATTTTACTAATTATCGCTAAACTGACACAGGATTTGGCATCTCATTTTTTTGTTACTAAATTTTTAACTGACTTGGAGATTTTTCACCAAGTTGATGAAAAGCAACTTGGAGATCAAAAGCTTGGCGACCTTTCTCTAAATGGTCACTAATTTTACTATATTACTACTGTCCGCATCTACAGGCCTAGTCACATGCTAAGAGATGGGGTGAGGTGGAGAAAAGTTGATCAGGGGACTCGGAATCGGAGGGTTCCGGGTTGCATTTAAGCATACGGTACTCGAGTTTGGACATGTGAATAACACGCGCTCTTCATTGGTCGAATCGTCTGTCAATCAATTGCCTTTCGCGCCGCCGCCGCTGAAACGCGCGCCATGTTGTTCTGAGATGGTCGATATGGATTCGCTCTCGTTCTCCATGAAAATGAAAAGCGAAGAACTACCTGCTAAGTTTCACAATAATATTGTAGAAAATGATGAAAATATCTTAAATAGGAAGTAACGTCACGTCCACGGTGGACATAGATACTTGGGTCCAAGAATTTGGAAAGAAAACAAATACTAAGTGGAACACGAGAAATTCATGCCCATCAGGTCAAAAGTTCGTTTGCTGGTAAGTTTATTTTTTTCCTTCGTCCTTGTTTTAAAATACTTAATTGAACTTTGAATACATTGATTTTTTTCAACGATTTTTTTAAACATGTTATGAACGTGTAAATTAAATTGTGCAGCTATGTTTTCTATAGATTTGTAGTGTTAATAAATGATTAAAAAACAATTATTTATGGCTAATTTATATATATATTTATATTTCAAAGTAAATTTTGATTAATTGAACTGTTGAACTACAGAGTGATGTACTCCAGGATTTATTAGTACAAAACTTGCCATTGATGTTAAAATATTTTAAATTATTGTTGAATCAATCAATTGCAAAATGTTTTAACTGACAAAGGGAAATACAGCTAAACATCAAAATTATGTATAAAATTTCTTATAAAATGCAATTAAAACAGAAAAAGAAGTTATTTTTTATATTTAAGCAATTATGGTTATTTTTTGCTTATGATTGACTGAAAAAAAATGTTCCTATGAAAATAATTACTATGATAACTGTAACTTGATGTTTTAAAGCCTTTGGTTGTAAGTTATCTGTGGTTGCGTACCTTTTTTTTTCAAAGCTTAACTAAACCAGAATTTACTTTAAAAAACGGGTTCATTTGTGTCAAATCACACGATTTCAGAAAACACATACCCAAGGGCGACTACTAACTACCTTTTTTTTTGGGGGGGGGGGAGAGTGAAGGATGTTGCTGAGAAATTTTTTGAGTTTTGAATACAAAAATTTTTTAAAACTGCTTAGGTGTCAATAAAAAGCACCAAATCAGCTAGCAATAAGGCACCTAATAACTTTACGAATGAATTTTATAAAGTTTTATATGTTTTTTAGATTCTTGTACATTTTGCTCATTTCTATAAAGTACTGTTTGATGCATTTTATGAAATGAATGCTAATGATGAAGAGCCGTTTTAAGATGAAGTTTCTGATTAGTTAATTGATTCAAAGTACTATGTTCACATTGTTTTTGATGTCAGTGAAAAGACAGTCACAAAACCATACTTGGTAGTACTTGAAATAGTTGAACAAAACAAAACCTTAAAGTTTTTTCTAGCTTTAAATCGGCGTTAAAGTATGTGACAGCGTGGAACAGAAATTAAATATACTATAAAGGATATGTCTGGCAAACTATTCCACATAACTTTTCTGAGCTATTTTGCAGGCCTTTAAATCATCGTCTTTTTAATGTCTCTTTTAAGTTTGCTTCTAGTTATTGCATCACTCGAGTTTCAGTTGGTATAACGATTCATAGTAACTTTGGAAAAAATTTATTATAAGATTATTTTCTAGCAAACTTCACCTTAGTAATGATCGAACAATAAGACAAAAGTGAATATTCTTAATGTTCCAATCTATGCGTAAAACAAAATGCCACTTATGCATAAAATTCATTAAAGAAAAAGGTAATAAAGAAGCATACTCGAATCGAAAGCAACAGAAATCCACAATGTAAACAACAAAATAGTAGCCGCTCAAACATAACCATCTTTTTTGAAATCAGAGCAAAATTGCGGCCACTATGCTTTCGAGAAACATAAAAAGATAACAAAACAATTTATATCTCAACAAAACAATTTATTTCTCAAATATACAGCTCAATAAACAGCTTATAACACGATGTTTACATTCGAACATAACGTTCTCAGTTCACTTCCAGCGAAAGGCGATTGATTGACAGACGATTCGACCAATGAAGAGCGAGTGTTATTCACATGTCCAAATTCGAGTACCGTATGCTTAAATGCTTCCGGGTTCGAAGCCTGATGCCACCAAATGAGTGATGAGTACACGCGGAGCACGTCTTCACAAAATTTGTTGGTCTGAAAGTTCTTGGGTCGATCGCTAGCAGTTACCTCAAGTGCAGTGCACTAGAGACTTTCCCTTCCCTTCAGTACTATGAAAAAATTGTGGAAGGCTAAATGACCGACCCACTTGCCATGGTTTGCCGCGCCATTTGAACTCAATAAACCAATTAAATTAGTAGGTGTGGGAGTTTTTATGGCGCCAAATCTGAATTGGAACCTACGTTGGTTCTTTTTGGGACATCGGAATGTATTCAAAATGGGAGTTGCAAGACCAGACCCAATAAAAATCGTAGATACGAAATTTCAACCTTCTGGGGTCTCCAAACTTTTTGGCCAAGAAGCTACTTTTTTGAAATTTCTCGAGACTCGCGGGCCAAAACCCAGATAGCAATATTTCAGCGATCAAAATGTAGAATAACAGGAAGAAATTCTTCATTGGAACTAATTGACATGTGTAATTATTACATTTTTAAATAAGCGTTGTTATGGCATTCCAAGAATTTAAAAACAAGTTTCAAGTTTTAGATCAAATCTTCAGTTCTTATCCGCTAGATGTTAGATTAATCAGCAAGGGAAGTAAAACAACTTCCTCTCTTAGCGTCAGAGCTAACATTCATTAATGATTGGGTTGAAACATTAAATAATCAAGGATAGGTAAAACTTGAACCAAATTGGTTCATTTCAGTAGCTACCAACTCCGTGACGTTAAAATTTTCCATTCAATTATCATTAGTTACTATTCGTGAATTAATTCAATTCACTGCCTTTTAGCAACATTTTATGTAACCTTATTAAGTTTCCTATTGACAAGAATAGTCTCCATTATCTTTCTCCAGTAGCTATCCATTTTCAATGTGGGGATCATACTCTGGCTAATTTCTAATGAAACAAAAAGTTGCATTGAGGTTTTTTTTCAAAGTGTTCATTTTGAGAGAATACAGGAACTGAATTACATAACGATATTGACTCTTTTTGCAATTGAAATTAAATCGCATTTATCGTAATATGTGCAAATAGAAAATCAGAAGATGTAAATAAACAAGAAAATCTGACCCAGCGGAATTAAGTATATCTAGTAATTATGACTTGGGTAGTTTGTGAAGCAAAAACCTGCTACCCTGAGATTTTGAAGACTCGCGGTCCAAAAGTGGCCCCCGGGCCATTGTTTGGAGCGCCGGTGCCCACCGGGGGGGGGGGGGGGGTCATGGCGCAGATTGCGTCATTGAAATATTTAGAAGGGGTTGTTTTGAGAGGTATTGTTTAAGCTTTTTTTTTGGGGGGGGGAGGGGTTTTCAATATTTAGGTGGGGGGGATGCGCCCTTGCTCTTTGGGGGGTTAGCACCCCTGGTTTGGAGACCCCTGTTCTAGGGCATACCGTTCTTGAGTTATACAAGTACGTGAATAAAAACGCCATGAGAAAACTCGCGAAAATGTAGTCGAGGATGTTTAAAATGGATATTTTTGCTGTTCATACTTACGAAGGTACCTATGCACGTGGGGGAAGTTCCGAAAAACTAGAATAGCGTTTATTTTACTATATATTATAATTATAGTCATTAATTGTACGATATCTTGGCCAAGAACTGTAATAAGGTGATCAATTACTGTGCACTTGATATTTGTATTTTTGAGTTGACTTTATTCAGAATACATGCGCGAAAAGTGTTTAACAACAGTATAAGCGCATAAATACATTAATATACTATCCCAAAACGTAATTTTTATTTATGTGAAACTTTTATTATTTTTTTAAAATTCAAACATACAGTCATGGGTTATTTTTTTTACCTCTTAATATTTTTTGAATTTCGATTTTATTACTTCCCTCTGTTAACTAATGAATATGAAATATTTAATAACACTTTAAAAATTCCGATAATTTCTTGAAACTTTATAAGACTATTAAGAAAATAAACAAATGACGACAATAGTGAATGAATGAGAAAATAAGTGAATAAAGGAATGAATAAGTGAAACTATAAACGAAAAAATGTCAATGAATTGATAAATTAATATTTAAGTAATTAAATAAATAAATAAATAAGTAAAGAAAATGAAGTACTTCAATTTGCCCTGCATGCCCTTGACACATTGTATCAAACACCTTGAATTAAAAACAAACCTAACATTAATTAAATACGTACTCAACGATATCAATAGAATCTCAATTAATATTTCAAACGGTATAAAACAAAAATTTTATTATTTTATAATAACAAAAATTATTTTTGATAAACCACAAATTATTCATCTTTGCCCAGTTTAATGGTATTTTATTAAAGTAACTAGCCGCCTACGGCGACTAGCTGGTTCGCCTTTTTGCGCCGGGGTTGCCGCAGTCGGCGGCTGCTTAGACAATTTAGCGACGATATTAATCAATATTTTTCTCTATATATCAATATTATCATTCGCCTTTTTACGCCAATGATGCCGCCCTCGGCGGCTGCAAAAATAAATTTCGTCGCGGTATCAATCAATCTATATCTATCCATATCATTAGTAGTTTGAATAAAATATCTTCTAGATCTATCTCTAGTTCCGTCGTTTGGAATATTTTTAAAGGAGGGGGAGGGGAGACACAAACGGTGGACTCTTCTTGCAAAATTTGTCAAAAAATAACAAAAAGCACTTCCACTTTTATGTGAAAGCATTGTTTTTTCAAAGTCATGGTGTGTGTGGAGGGGAGGGGGCATTGACACCGCGTTGAAGTTCCTTAAATGACGGGCATGTCTTTTTCTTGCTGTCCATCTACTATATCGACCTCTATATTTGTCTATCTATCTATATACGATCTATGCATATCTACCTCTGACCAGTAATTAACAATCTTTTTAAATTTATATAAGTATTAATTCGAAAAAAACCTTTTTTGTCCATTCAATCTCTATCTATCTCTGTATCTACCTAACCGCCAATCCGTAACAGAAACAAAGATCGTGCAAAAAACCGCTGGCTTTATTTATTTAATTAAAATTGCCCGCAAAAAAAAAAAAAAAGGGCTCTAGTATGTTCCCCGTAGTGTGCAAAAAGTAGCGCTTGCAAAAAGATATAAAACTAAAAAAAAAAAAAAAAGATGAAGGGAAGGCAAACGATTTCAGTTGGATCACGTGATGAGGTAAGTTCGGAACTCAGCCGGCAAGCGAACAGCTCGCATTGTGTTCTGCATTAAAAAAAATATTTTAAAAAAACTATTGCGTATTTTTAAAAACTTTTATCTTTTGATGGAGGTGAAATGTTTTTACTATTACCAACTAAAATTTTAGAATTGAGTGTTCAATACTTTTTGCAGGATGGGTTTCGAAAAAAACTAAACCCAGAAAAAAACGTAATATAAAGGTTTTTTCAAAAATCTATAAAAAATACAAAAATTGCTCTATCTTCAAAATTTTTTTGTTTATCATATTTAAAATTAAATTTCCGACGTTATAGTACAAAAAATATTTGTCTGGCGCGATTGGGTCGGGATCTGTGAGGTTAAAAGTACTAAAAAGTGATAAAAATCACATAAAACATTAAATAACTTTTTTTCTAATTAAAATATCAAAAATCGAAGCCCGAGGTGCACATCTTCAGCAAAAACTGCACCTGTATACCAAATTTCATCTTTCTAGGCCTTACCGTTTTCCCGGGATGCACGCCACACACACACACACAAACATCTTATTTTATTATATGTATAGATGAATAAAACGAAGTTAAAATTTTTTGAGTTTATAATTTTGTCCAGCAGTGTATTTTAATGTTTGTTATTAATCTTAAAAAATAAAGCAACTAACGATCGTTAATGGCAACATTAGTTTATGTTTCGGCTTTAAATTAACTTATTCAAACGAAACTTTACCGCAGTCCAGGATTTTTTACTTCTGACTTTATACTTTTGTCCAGGTTTCACGCCATGGTAATACATTAAAGTTGCAAAAGTTTTAATGTCGTTAATATTTTAATTTAATTGCAGACTCCTACTGAATTAAGAACTGTTTTATGAACTATTCATCTTTGTCTTAACAAACTAACATTAAACTGGATTAAGTTATGAGTATGAAAAGGTAAATTGTTTTGAGTTTGTAATTTTTTCCAGCAGCATTTTTGAATGTTTGTCCCTAATTTTGAAAAATAAAGCAACTAACAATCTCTAATGAAAACATTGGCGTACGTCTTGGTTTTAAACTATTTCATTTGAAGAAAAATTTACCATTATCCAAAGGGTTTTTAATTTTGAGTTTATAATTTCATGCGCGTATAATGCAGTGACAAAATATTAAAGTTGTGCATGTTTCAATCGCGTTATTTTTGAAATTTAATTCATGAGTTCCATTGAATTTAGAACTATTTTCGCAATAATTTAAATTTGCTTTAATGAAAAAAATATAATATTAAACTGAGTAAAGCTATGTTTAAGACGAAAGCAAAAATTTTTAAATCTATAAATTTGTTCTTCTGTGTAGTAACAGTGGTAGGTACTGCAGTACAGCATGATTTAGAAAATTCTTTCAATGAAAGTCTATAACGAAGATATGAACTTGAAACGCGTTTTACTCAAAACTTTTAAAGGTCCAATTTCTCCCCTTTGCTTTCCATTGCCTCAACTAAGTTCTGATGAAACTTATCAGTTGAAAGTGAGGACGAAGAAAGTTTATTCTTGTGCCATTTGAGATTTATTCTACTTTTATACTCTTAAGTACACATAACTTAATTGAAATTGAATGCCTGAACGAAGATCTGTTCAACTTAAAGTACAGCTTCCAAGTAAAAGAAATAAACAATAATAATAATAATAAAGACAATGTTATTAAAACAGAAGACTAAAAAAATTCTTTAAAATTGTCAAAATAACGCCATAAAAACAAAACTCGCATGATTTTCATGCCGAAACTCACATCTTCATGGGTTGATGAAGGAATTTCTTGTAACTTCACACCAGGTACTTTTGTTAATTTGTACTTAAATAGCTTTTTCACTAGTTCTTGTTTACTTATTAATGCACAAAAATATTTGTTTCTTAATTTTTTTATTTGATATTTCATTTCAGAACAAAATGAAACTACTTTGCACTCTTACTGCGCCCTGGTATTATGAGTTTTCAATCATCATCAATATCGTGATTTATACAGGTCCGATAAATGAAGGCATAGTCATACTTAAACCCTTAACTGGCGAGGTCATTTTTTTTTTGTAACGTAGTCTCTAATGGGAAGTGAAAATTCAGCATAATATTTTTTGTGCCTTCCACAAAATTAAGCAAATTTAAGTAGCAAAATTTCCAATGTTTTCTGTACTAAGATCGGTGCGTCAAATAAGATTATGTAAATCAATAAGACCAATCCCCCCTTTGTTATGTTGGACAGCAAAACTTCGCTAGATCGTGATTTTTTTGTCATCAGGAAGTCTCACTGATGATAAAAAGTTATCAAAAAGCAGTTTGTTATCAACTGGCAAAAGTGTACCAACAGTGAAAGCAAAAGAGTCTTGTCAAAATTGCCTGTTTTTTTTTAATAGTAAATTTTGTTTTTTCAGGGTCCACTGTAGTTTTCCTAGTATAAAAAAGTTGTCAATTGTTCTAGAAAGTCAAATTTATGCAGTTGACGAAATCAAAAAGCAAAATGCTGTGTACCGTCATTTTTTCCTGTGGTTAGATAAAACTAGAAATGTAGACCGTAACCTAATAAGGCCATGACTAGCAGCATTGTTAAAACTCCGTTTTACCGAATAATCGGGTGAAAGATATGATCTTGTCCTGCATATGCTGCACATATGTGTAAGAACTGCGTAGGAGTGCCCAAAAAAAAAAAAAAAAAAAAAAAAAAACCCAGAAAATAACATACTCCGAATATGACGATTGATTTTACTCCTTTCCATTGACGTAAATATTTAATATTTTATAATGTTTTTGAGTTTATCAAATGTGGTTCAATATGTTTTCATACCGACAATAAAGAATTTTTTAATATTTTTTGTGGCTTGATAGTATTTTTTGATGCTTTTTCAGAGTTGATCTTATTGGGGACCCGTGTTTCTAATAAGACTAATTCTCAATTTTTGTTGAACTGCTGACTAACATACTTTAAACTCAAATTTTCACTTAGTATAATTTTTTTCATGTTTTTCATGAGACATTTGACGAATGTTAAAAAAATGGAGCCAATAAAATCATAAATGAGCGAGATATTAGACCTTGACCCTTAGGTTATACTTATTTGGTGCATTTACCTTATTAAATTACATAAATACAACAGAAATAGTACCGTAAGTGATTACACATAAAACCACACACGTAAACATTCCAAAATGCTGGAATGCAAAAGTTAAATTCTTCTGGGGTCCAAGACACCCCTTACCTCACCTCGCCAGTTAAGGGTTATAGTGACTACTCTATTTTGTGCAGTCAAATTCGTCTTTTGCTAAAGATAATGTTTCTTGAACTCGATATTTGTTCCGCAAATTACGACACTAAAATCTTTACCACGTAGTTCTTACCCTGATTTTCTTCCCATTTGCTGTGAAATTAATTAAAAACATCACTCTAGAGTGGCGCAGATCTCATTGCCGCTCTCTTCGTCGGAAGAGGAAACATTTTTCAGCTAAGTGTGTTTCAAACGATTGTAGTTCAAACAATGCAGTGGGAGTCTGGTTTCTGTAATTAAGTGAAGCTTTGTTCATTTTGTTCCTCGTAAAGGGGATAAAGATGTGATTTATTTAGCGTTATCGATTTCCATTACAGGAAAATGGAGAGATACTTTGGATTCTTCGCTAAACACAGCTTTGAAAAGGCCACTAAAGAACAATTTGTTGCTAGAGTACTGGTTAAACGTTGAAAGTGGATTTTACTCTGAAAACGTTCGTTTGAAATTTCCAGTAAGGTGTTTAAAGGAAAAAATCATATCCTTTAAGCATAGATTGGAAAAATTATGAATAGTTTTCATCATTAAATGAATTATCACTGAATGCATATGGCAGAGCAAATTTTAATATGAACATTCGTTTTTGAGAGAATGATGTGAAGTTCGTTTAAAGGTGTCTTTGCCAACAATATTTTAGCAAAAGGAAAATTATAATATAGTAATAATAATACACACAATAAGTAGATCATAATGGCGAGCTATGACCGTTTCGATCATTAGTTTATGTCTTATTCGCTTCCTAATCAATTATAAGACTATTCGATGCTTAATAAAAGCGCTGCTAATGCTCTTCAAGTACTTATCATAATAATGCTAATGTTAACTAATACCACATATTTTAATTTCCAAAAATTGTAAAGTAGCTTTACTTTCGGTGAACCTAGCATTCTTTGGAACTCAGAAATTATTACATTATTTATTGAATTATAGAGTTAACATTAATGAGCTGAAAAACATAAATATTTAGGTAGCGATTTTTAAATCTAAAAAGACAAAATCTTTTCTATGTACCATTAATGCACTTTACCGTGGATACCACAATCACTCATTTTTATATTTTTTGCATTATTGAGTATCCCCTTTTATAAGCACCCTCAATGGAGAGGGATCAAGAGTAGAAGACTATTTTGATCCAAAATGGTGGATACGTTGGCTCCCTATTTATATGGGATCTTGTCCTACCAAAAGAGTTGTACCTTGGAACTGTTCAAGGGGCACTTACATAACTAGAATCACTACCAAATTCGCCAAATTGCCTTTTATTATATTAGTATTGCGATTTTCATAACGAGGTAAGATTTAGTTTCATGACTGAAGCTAATTTTAAGTGACAATTTTTTATAATGTGATTAAAAAAACAGTACTTTATTAATAAATTCTCGTATGCTTGGTAACCTTTTCAAAAAGTAAATAAAAGCAAGAAATCACGAACAAGACAAGTGTTACTAAGTCTAGAGATTAACAAGAGTAGTAAAATATTAATAATAATAATAATTTGAGTTCTGACATCTTGAATTCAAATTATGTTTTTCGCGACCATGAGCTGCAATAGGATTCTACTCGTTGGGTTTATTGTTTCCAGAAAAGGCTCCTGCTGCTTGGAATCGGCTCTATTTCTACCCGACCAACTCTACCTCACGCAATCCTCTTTGGACAAAAACAACATCTAGCACACAACAGCGAGCTAAGGCCCCTATAGGGGTTCTACCACGAACATGTCCCTCCTTCTGGGCGGTGGCGTATGTGTGTGTGTATCAGCGATCTAATGAGCCGAATTTCAGTTATTCTTGGATAGGTGACGAATCGTGAGGGATCGCACGCAAATAATCTGTTTTTATTATGAATCACACGAAACGACTGCAGCCATGTGTTGCAAATTTGTAAACGATTCGTCTCCCACCCAAGAATTATTGAAATTCGGCTCATTACATGGCTGATATTTTTTAAAATTTTTAAGATACTGAACTGGAATTTTACTATGAGTTGGGGGTCTACTTGGATTTTCCATTATAATGGTTAAAAATTTCCATATTTTGCGTATTGTGAAATCTTCCGAACGGTGTGGCCTCAAAATGTCTGGATTTGTCTCCATGTCCACTTTGTGGGAGTGCGCTTGATGAGGAACCGACAGCACGCCCTTGACTGGTGGACTATAGGGTGTTTTGTGCGGCTGAGTTTTGGAGACACTTCTGATGAATAGGAGCAGACGGAATGGCACTGGGCTGACGGTTTACAAAATTGGCATGTCGAGTACTTGTTAACAGCCGCTGACCATTCGCTCCTTAATCTTGATCGCCAACGCAGACATGGAGGAGGACTTCAATGTAAATGAGGCCCCAATTGACCCTCGAATCCGGGCTTGGTTTTCGGATGCATCTCATCCTTTTTCAAAACACGTGATGAGGTTCCAGCCAATTAGAAATTTTAAGGGAGCTTAGTTTACATGCCCCTTCTCTTCGAGAGACTCTTGAAAAAAATCTGACTTCGTCAGATCGCTCTAGGACAGTGAACTGTAATGTTCTGTTTCGCAGCATCTCCGGTTTCCGATGAGATCGTGAGTTAGCCTTTTAATGCACACCACAGGCAACTGCGTTTGCCAATGTACAACTTCAGCCTTCAATGTACCTTTTAATTTTTTATCAATCATATTCAATTTTTTTGTAATCAAATTTTTTTTGTTTAAAATTTAAAAGGTCAGTAGACTATGTTTTCAGTTGTGGTGTTTTTGATTCACAGCATGCACAGTGAAAAATTAATTGCTTTAAACGTCATCAAATTTTCAATATTTTACCTTCAAATTCTAGTATTATGTTTCTTTTGTATGCTGTCAAATTTTCTGAAAGTTTGGTAAGGAGTGACAAACAAATCTACGTGTCATAAGCCCCGAAAACCTATTTGTAAAAAAATCGTATTTTTGAAAGAAAATGCTTATATTATCGTGAATATCAGTGATACTTTCACGAAAATATAAACATAAATTCTACATATAGTTTGTAAACTTACTTCTGAAAGTAATAGCTTATTCCCAGCCATTAACAATGAAGGATAATCCAAAACCTTTTCTTATTTGCTCCATTAGTTGCTGGTCCCCTAAATTCACGGGTGATTTTCTTTTTATTGGAACACTAACTGCATTGTCCGGCTCTGCACGCTCTATACCACGAAAATAAAAATTCTGTCAAGTGGCGCATGTTCAACAATCAGGCTTCAATTAAAGAGGAAAAAAAATGTGAATTTCCCGTCAAAATAATCATTTTTAGAGGAAGAAAACGGCAAATTAAAAATTCTCGAATAAATTAAACGCAACACCTAAAATTCAAAAGAAAAAAGAAAGATAAATTGCCAAATAATAAAAGGGAAATTTTTTTCTCAAAACAAAATTTTATTTAGTCACAGTCGAGAAAAAAAAAGTGGCAACCTTCTGAATCGTTTTCACACTAATTTAAAATGAGATCGCGCAAACGATAAATTTGCGACATAAAATTACTATTCCATTACGCTTAATGATGCATTTCAAAATTTTAAAGGTGATTTTACGGACTTTTTTTTTTTGGTAATTGGAAGGAAGTGAATAAACCTTATGGGTATTTTTCGCGGGCTTTCGAATGGCGCCAAAATCGAACTCGTCGGTTCATTATTTCGGGTAGAAAAAGCCATTTAATGCCATTTTCAGGTTTTGAAATTAAAATTCGAACGATTCGGTACTTTTTTGGTGTTCGACCCCCCCCCCCCCCCCCACGTTCCTACTCTGGTGCTCAAGTACCTTCCTGCCAAATTTGGTAGATCCAACGAATACAGTGGATTTGTTTAGGGATCATATAAATACATATATATATATATACATACATATTCTTTGTTTTATTTATATAGATGACAGTTGAGGCATACTTTTTAATGTGACAAAATTTACAGAACAATTGGTCTCTTATTTCTCGACAAATCCATAAAAATGTGAATTTTTGAAAGTTCCAATACCATTGGTGATATATGTAGTGTATGTTTGGAAAAACTGTGGTGCGAGTGTTCTAGAAAGATGCTATGACTGTGCTTCTAGAATATCGATTACAAATTTGATATTGATTATACAAGACAAACTTGCCCATTAATGGTTGGGTGCCTATAACTAGTCATTTATCCGATATGCGCAATAAAAACATAATCAAGTTTCTTTAATAGTATTCCTCATTCTTTTTTTTCTAAATGTGTTTCCATCATATTGATGTCTCTCGCCAAAATATTTTAATCAAATTGTCCAACATTTATTAAAATAAATAAGTGAATGATTAAATGATTACTCGTAGTTCAAAAAATTAATATATAAAATAAACAAATAAATACTTGCTATATATAAAATAAAAATTATTTCTGTTTTTCAGAAAGATTTATCTACTAGATACTTGTTTTTTCGCTTTTACAGATCTGCAGAATAAAAATGCATTATAAAGTTAAGGAATCTCGGAATTTCTCGAAAACGAAACCAAGAGTACAACGCTCAAATTCCGTGTTTGGTAGATGATGGGAGAATCGATGCTTAGTCGGAAAATGGTAAGAAATGAAAAACAACAGCACAAAATGATCCTTCAAATGGTTCATACAAAATAAATGTGCCAGATACCTTTCGCATTTGGAGCTCATTATCAGTCTATGCTTGATCAAGTGAGAATGTCTTTCAAATGGAGTTAGACCGGTTTAACATTGCTCTGCAACCTTGAAGTACTTACATGTATTTAGTATTTCAGTTATTTAATGCATATATAAAATATTTGTTACCTTGCGTACTTGATTTTAGTGGATTTCCGTGAAAAAATGATGCAATGGTCCAACAAATGTTAAAATGTTTCTTTTGTATATGTCTAATAGGAGCCATAAAACATTTTCCGTCTTTTGATTATTTTTAATGAGTTCTGTTGGATGTCAAGTTCATTTAGTTCATGTAAATGGATAAATGTGAATTTTTCCTTAAAAATAAGGTAAGATATTTTGTTTCTCAATTTACTGTATGAAACCGTACGAATAACTTTTCTCTTAGAAAATCTTTGAATTTCAATGTTCGGGGCATTAAGTATTTTCTCTTAGTAACAGATAGTAACTTTCTTTAACTTATTTTTTTTTTATACAGCAGGGTCGGAGTCGTAGTAATTATGCAACCCTAAACCATACCCATGATTCTGCCTCCTCTCCCTTCAAAATAAGGAAACAAACATATATATAAAGAAGCACCGAACGTTCAATATTTCAGTTCGCCTATAAAGAAGATGGTAAACCACTTTATGTACGAGGGCAAATCAAAAAGTCTTTGCACCTACTTTTTTAAACCAAAATATGCCTGGGAATACAAAACGAACATGTACATTCCCACCAGAGACAGTTCCTTTAACCGTCCAACCGTATCTGCTTTTTGCTCGGAGGAGCGGAACTGCTAAAGGTGACGGTCCGTCTTCAGACGTCCACAGCTTATGAGCAACGAAGCGTTATTCGTTTTCTTTGGAGCAAAAGGGACAAAAGCCCCTTGTGTCTCTCCAAGTGAGTCTCCAAGGGATACACTTTTCCCCGTGCGTGGGGAGCACTTCCCTGCGAATTGCTATAAGGTATAAGCGTTTGTCCATAGAAAAGGAATAACATTTTGAGATACACTTTTCCCCGTGCGTGGGGAGCACTTCCCTGCGAATTGCTATTAGCGTTTGTCCATAGAAAAGGAATAACATTTCGCTGCTCATAAGCTGTGGACGTCTGAAGACGGACCGTCATCTTAAATGATTGATAGCAGCTCCGCTCTTTCGAGCAAAAAGCAGAGCGGCTGGTACGGTTAAAGGAACTGTCACTGCTGGGAATGTACATGTTCGTTTTGTATTCCCAGCCATATTTTGGCTTAAAAAAATAGGCGCAAAGACTTTTTGATTTGCCCTCGTACGTGAAATGTGTAGCACATCTTGCAGCGCTGAAACACATTATTTACGTGGGTAATGTGCTTGATTTTTTTTAAAAATTTTGATACTGCAAAACTTGCCACCGTTGGCAGCGGCAAGAGTGTTATTACCTCAGGAATCACATTTGAGCTGGTGTGAAAAACATATTGCATTACTTTTGCTGAAAAACAGTTATAATTTAAGAACTCCAATTTAAAATTGAGAAATAGGTTTTTGAAATTAAAGTACGAATTCCAACTTTTTGCCTTATGTGATTATTAAAAGACACTTTGAAAACATGTGATGTCAACAAAAAACAATGTAAAAAGTTTTTATTAGTCAGCGGCAGGTGACTATAAAATGTATAGAAGGGGAAACTTGGCAGGTATTTGATTCATCCTCTCTTTTATTCACTCATTTGTTTTTTTATCATATATTAATTAACTAATTTATTTGTTCGTTTATTTTTTTGTTATTTATTCATTTATACACTCATACTTTACTTACTCATTCATTTAAATAGAAATATTTCTAATAAACAAATAGAAAATATTTCATTAGAAAAATATTTCATTTTTCACATTGCCCGATGAAGAATAAATAAATAAATACATTTTTTTCCCCTTTTTTTAAGGTACAAGTTTGCTGTCAAAAGTGAAAAATAACGTTTCAACGGAAGTTTTATTATAAATTAGGGGAATGTGAGGCAAAGTGAAATGTTTACTCTGCTCTTAGCGTCACCAATGTAGTAATATTTTAATTATGTAGTAACACATGTAGTCTATTCCAGGCAAGAAAAAAAAAAAAACCCTCTGAAAATCAGAGAATATGATAATACAAGCAATTTTTTGAAATTGATACTCGTATATTAATAGTTTGTTGTAAGTCAAAAATTTATTTTTGTTATTGGGTCATTCCATGCGAAATGAGCAAATCAGCTGTGGCTGACATGTCACAGATTTCAATGAAAATTTTTATTTAGGTAAACCATACATATCTATGAGGAAATGCAAAGTATGGAAGTTTAAAAACAGTTTGTTGCTTTGTTATAGAAATTAGAAGTTGATGCTTACGCTAAGCCTAAATTTTCAGAGTCCATTGCTACCAGTTTGTGACTCAATAACTCCATAAATTATAAACGTACATTTAAAAAATAAATATATCCGCATTCTATGAACAATTCTCTATTGAGAAAGAGCAAAGAAAAATTTATTCGGATCGTTTTTTGAATCTGAGATATTAACAAAGATTGAAATTTTGCCAATTTACTTAAGATTTTAAATCACTCTTCTAGCTCTTTTAATGAAAAAATATCAGTAAAAATGATTCAGATTAAAAAACTATCTATGACTAACTATCTGCTCTAATTTAGTAAATGTTTATGAATTTCTTGATGACGAAATTGTACTTTAAAAAATCGAAAATTTCCAAAAATTTCATTTTTTCCTCTATTTCAGATGTTTTTTTGAAGATGAGGGAATGCTATAAATTTACTCATTTTTTTTTACGTAACATATTGAAGTGTCTTTTAGATGCTACTACATTTTAATCATTGGTATCAGCGTATTTTTGTTACTAGAGTAACTTGAACTAAGGTAAAATTTCATTAGTTAATTCTTTTATTTTGTAAGTTTAGCAAAACTAACCATTTCTTTCGTGTTTCATTTTCTCAAAAGCATGTTTATGAAGTACAGTCTGAAATGTACATTTTTTTAATTGAAATAAATGTTAAGTTTTACTTGCTTTTGCATCATTTAGTCGTTTATCTAATTCTTTGAATTCTCGTAATTTCACATAAGGGTCAATCCATACAGGTTCCATACAGTATAAACTACTCATTCATGTTCAAATATTTCTAAGTTATCAAATTAAAATAATTATTTTGAAAATTACAATATGTTTTTTTTTTCAGTATAATGTATTATATATGGCACAATATACGTAATTTAAGAAGGTGCCATGATGTTTTCACACTTTTTATTTCTGTTTTAGTGTGTGAATTGACTAGCAAAATTGCTTAATTTCAAAGACCTGTATCTTTTTTACAAACCAAATACAAAAAACAATATGTATAACATGTATAGTACTTGAACGGAATATTCAATTGGCCAGGAAATTTTATTTTTAATTCCGTCCCTTTTTGGTTTATAGGGTTCTAAAAATGTCATTTCCGTCATTTTTCCGATTTTTGAGGGGCTGTAATCTATAAAGGGTGCACAAACACACAGCAACAGTTACATATTCTTTTTAGCATGGTTCCAGTGATTAGTTTTTGTCGTTTTTTTATTTTGCGTTTCCGTCCCCTACGTGAGTTATCCCCTTTGGAAATGAGTAAAATTTTTACATTTGGCCTTGAACGTTAACCTGTTGCCATTATTTTAATTATTAACTTACAGCTATTTAACTCAGCATGTCAACTAATGCACTTTAACATCAAAGCGTTAAATTAACTGTCATAAATGTAATTCAAATAGATTTCGGTCAAAATGCAAAGGTCTAAAAGTCCCATTTTTGACTACGAAAATCACTTTTGATGACCTCTAAAAAAATCAAAGGTCCAGTTGAGAGAAAAAATAAAAGTGGCTTTAAACATTTTTCATATGCAGCTTTTAGGAATATGAATTACAAAAAAAAAAAAAAATTAAAAAGGGTCGAGCGCACCCATCAGTCGAACCTGTATGGATTGACCCATAAAACAAAAAAAAGCTATTTTTCTGAATTTTATTTTACGTTTGGAAATCAAAACCCAATTTCGAGTTTCTTCAAGCAAATAGTAGAAACACAGCTGTATATTCTTGTAAAATTTTAAAGTTGTCTGAATTTCCCCTCATTTGAATTTTTGTGTGTATTTGAAGGGGAAAATCATCATTTTACAAAATGTCACTAAGTTTAAAACTAATTTTGAAGCCAAAGGAGTTACAATACAACTTCAAAAGTAAGGTATTTCTTTTTTATGATACCTAGCACATTATTGGGTATTAGTTTCATCAAAGCTAATGCATTCCTTAAAGATTGAGATTAAAAAATAAAATGCTTAATTATGAGAAAATTGAAATATTTTCAGTTTTTGAAACTCGGTTAAAAGTTAACTATAATAACTTTGAAAATTTTACTGATATCAGATTAATTATCCTACTCCATAGATTGCAACAACATATAACTTTTATGTTTTCATTAAATAGTTAATAAGATACAAACCTTCAAAAATGCAACATTTAACATTTATGAGAATGCTGTTCAATTTGACCAATTTTCAATCGCGTGTAACTATTCAAATAAAATATTTTAAGCAAAAATATTTCAGATACTTTTATATAGGCATAAAAGGAGCCTGTATACAAAATTTCATAAAAATCTGTTACCATGCGGCCACCACTTTTTTGCGAATTTTGCTCATTTAGTATGGAATGATCCTATTATTAAATGATAAAATTCTTGTTATTGATATTTTAAGTATTAATTGAGACCTTCTAATATTCAGTGCAATATTTATTCGTTTAATATTAAGCTCATTTGTATTTTAAACGCTTTTCGCAGTTAGTTAGTCATGTGTATGCGGGGCAAAGTGGATGGGGCAGAGTGAAATAGTTTATTTCATCTATTCATTCAATCTTTTATCAAATCACTTACGTATTCATTTATAAATTATTTCATTTAAATTCCTTCATTTAGCAATTCCCTTATTTAATCATTCATTCACTTATTTTCTTATTCTTTCACTATTTTATTAACTGATTTATTTTTTCTCATTTATTAACTTATTAATTTTGTAACTTTTTTTTATTCGTTTATTTATTCATCTCCTTTTCATTTATTCCTTCATTATTCTATTTACGCATTTGTTGATCAAAAATTTCTTTAATAATCGAATAGAAAACACTTCATTAGAAAAGTATTTTATTTTTCAATATTCCCCTCCCCCCCCCCCTGAAAAAAAAAAGAGAAGTGAAAATTTTCCATCTTTTTTTTTTTTTTGAAGCTACAAAAATAACATTAAAATAATATTTCAATGCAAGTTATATTTTAAACTCCTATTTATAGTATGTTCAAATGTTTTGCACAATTAGGGAGGGAGGAAGGGGGAGTTATAGTGATGACCGCGCCATTGAAAATTTTAGGAAGGTGCTTCTAATGGCATTATTCTGTTTTCTGTCGGGGCTCTCATTCTTGGGGGTCTTTGTTGATACTTAGAGGGCTGGGTGGCAATGTTCTTGGGGGGAGGGAGGGGGGTAACCGTTAAACGGTATTTAGATTTGTATGGACATGATTAGCGCAAAATCTAACTAAACTTTTGAATAAATTCATTATATTAATAACTTCGTTGCTATTGAGCCTTTTTTTAAAGCCTTTTTTTTTGTTGGAATATGTATGATGGAAGAGATTTTTGACTACCTAGATAGGGACATTCTTTTATTTTCCCCAACTGAAATAAATAGCCATTGTGGTAAAAACTCTCAAATAAATGTTCGCGACTAAAAAAAGAACTATGAAAAAAAAAAAAAAGAAGAAAAAGAAAAAAAAAAAAAAACAAGACAAAAGTATTTTTTTAAGTGCAAATTGGATATTTTTCTTACTTTCATTGTAACAATTCCACTTCTAATAGAAAAAAAAATCTTTGTATTATTTTCACCTGAAATGAAAAATTCATGACAGATCCGTGAGAACTTTCACAAACTTCTTTACGTAGCTACTGCAGTTGTTTTTTTTTTTTTTTTTTTTCAATCAATTTCTTCGAACAGCTGAAATAAATGAATTTTAAATCTCTGCTATCCCTTTCATAAGAAAGAGGACTATTAACTTGCATTTCATCGTCAGTATCGTGATCAACTGCACTTTCATTTTTACGAATGCTGAATAACTAATTTATTTAGAGATTTATTATCCTTTACTCATTTCATTTACTCGCTCATAAAGTCCTTAGCTTTCGGGAGAATCTCTGTTCGTGCGACACATTTATCTTCAGTTCATTAAAGACGAACGCATTAAGCTTGCTCAGGCTTCCAGGAAAGCTTTATCTTATAAATGAGAGTTAGCGTTGGGAGCCGTGATTCGAGGAATGTTTACGCGGAAACATTTTAGCAATTATCTGCAATGCTCAAAACCAGAAAAAAATGCTGGAATAAAATTTTTTTCATTTCAGTGGCGGCAGTGCAGCTTACTTATTTCTATCGAGATGATTCGAGCATCTTGAGTCAAATATATATATATATATATATATATCAGTGGTTGGAAGTAGCGCGCTACAAATAGCGACGCTACTGTAGTAGCTACATTTTTGAGTAGTTTGTAGTGTAGCGCACTACTTTTTAAAAAAAGTAGTGTAGTGAGTAGTTAACTAAAAAAAATAGTAGTTTGTAGCGATTTCTGGAAACTACTTTCAAATAAACTGAAAAAAAAAAAAAATCAATGTTCAAACGAATTTGACTGACGCAAATTTTACACAAGTACGTCAGCAGATGCAATGAGAAATAAGACTAATAAAAATACGAGCTAACCTCAGGTATTTCATTTTGACGCCAAACCTGCTATCTGTTCGAAGCCTTTAGTTTTCCGTCGTAATTTTTATATTTCATCAATATTTACATTGAAAAAAGCACTAATTTGCGTGAAAATGAAGATATCGGTGATTTTGTGAGTTGAAAATTTGGTGAATTTTATATGAACAGACCGAAGATTGGAAAACAAAAATATTTTAGCGAGGCTTAAATTTCTGACAGTATTCACCAAATAAAAAGAAGCTACTGAAACTGTTATAGAAAAGGATGAAATTGAACTGTTCTGGAGGCCTTACAATAAATCCGAGCATTACAGTGTATGAGAGTATGATAACGGACATTTTTCTTAATGTCTTCTGATGAGCTAATTTATCAATCTTTTTTTGTTCAATCCTCTTACGATGTGTTTGTGTATTAGGGTGTCCCGCCCCCCCCCCAAAAAAAAAATCGAAAGTTGATTTTTCAAGTCGCACACTTTCTTATACTTTATCCTTTTACGTCAAAAAAAAAAAAAAAAAAAAAAAAATCATATAATTTGAACAACGGCAACAAGTGCCGATTATGCCTGAAAGTGTGAACCAGCACTTGTGTAGTACTAGATTAAATCAAAATAAAATGTTTTTCTTAGAAACTCAAAGTTTCTGTTGATAAAACGTTGCTCCTATACCCCACATATGCACCACAAAAACATTTATTCAAAATAAAAACCATTTAGATATACCACACGTGGCCTAACGTTTATAATTTTCTTCAAAAAATTTAGTTTTTGATACATATTTTCAGATATGTAAGATTTTACGAAATTATGAAGCTGAAAAATATAAACAGTAAAGTAGAAAAGTAGGGAATTAGCGTTAAATAGAAATTTTTGTTTTCCTGCAATTTTAAAGTCTCCCACATAGTACTCAAAGATATGGATTTTTTTCAGGTTAAATTAAATTTTTCATTTAAAATATATTATTTTTTTATTATTCGTTTGTAATTGTTGATCTGTAAATGTGTTCGCCAGTAATTTTTGAACTTGATATTCTATTTAAATTTATATAATATTTTGAAAGATAACTGAAAAGAAAATCAATTTCTTAAATAAAATTATAAATTTTAGGTCAAGTGTCGCATATCTAAATGTTTTTTTAATTTGAATAAATGTTCTTGTGGTACATGTGGGGTGTTGGGTATAGGGGCAATGTTTTATCAACCTAAATTTAGAGTTTCTAAAAAAAAGTTTTTTTTTTTATTTCGCCTAGCATACAAGTACTGTTTTACACTTTCAGGTGCAAGTCGACACGGGTTGCCGTTGTGCAAATTATATGAAACTTTTTAACCGACTTCAAAAAAGGAGGTTATGATTTCGTATTGCGGCTTTTTATGTATGTTTTCGAATTATTCCAACACTGCTGGACCGATTTGAAAAAAAAAAAAATTTTGTTTGGAGGGGTATACTTCCCAGATGGTCCCATTGTAATTTGGTCTGGATCTGATAAGGGGTCTCGGAGAAATCCAAGAAACTTTAAATTTCTTACGTCATGATCACGTGGTGTTGCTGTGATCAGTGTATTTTCACACCTAAGGTTTTGGCTTTCTCATGAACGATATTTAATTCTCGCGGCACATGAATGATTAATTTTCGCAACGCTGCGCTGCCTGCTAATTTATTATTATAGGTGTTACTAATGTATTTATTACTGCGTAGCAAAGCAGTAAATTAAATATATTTTGCTGCTTTAATAGTTGAATAAATTACCTTAATATTTTATTTACTAATAAATAACTTTATTTAGGCACTAATATATAATGTTCTTTATTTAATATTCCAGTTTTTAAATATATTTAGTGTTCAATTGCGGGGGAATTAAATACAGACCACCCCTCCCCCACGATTTAATTTATATTCTTTAATAATATACATTATAACTGTGTATGATTTCTGAAGTTTGTCCAACATTCTAGATTTACTATTTCACGATGCCTCCAGTTCAATTTGAAATTAGGGTTATATTAATTAGCAGACTTCAAAAAAAAAAAAAAAAAAAAAAAAGGAGGAGTTTCTGAACTCGTCGGATTTGTTTTTCCTTTGTACAATGTTCCATAAATACTCGAAGACACCTGTACTCAGGGGTGTGCACAGGGAGGGGAGAGGGACACCTATTGGCCCGAGCCCGAGCCTAAAGGGGGCCCAATATTTTTATAACTAAGGGTGAAATGTAGGGTTAACAATATGGGAGAGGGGTCCGGAAAAGTCATTTATGATGGGCTCCAAAATTTCTATGCACGCCCCTGCCTGTACCGATAAGGAAAATTCTTTTTTTGTTTGAGATGATATACTTCCTCGGCGGTCTATTGGTCATCAAGTTCAGGTTTGATGAAATTGAGGGAACTCTTCAAATATCATACTCACATTTAAATCGATTTGCACTTTATTAACTTTGTATATCGTCTCTCTTAGTGAACCGGTTTTTATGCTTTTTTTTTTGTTTGTTTAGTGGTGGTTTTGTTTAGGGCTGGTCTAACTTAGGTTCCAAATCTCTGATTTACCCTATTTGTTCTTTAGGGAAAAGTTAAGGGTAAAACAATAGATTTCATGCAATTTCCCTCACAAACGATTATATGTAAAACCCATTGATAAACAAAGGCCATAAAACAAAGGTATATACTTTCTATACCTATAGTTAAAGAAAGTACTAAAAAAATATATTATTAGGAGTAATGCTAATGAAAATTTTGAATTAAGGATTCTCTGAAGCAAACATAAAATTCATTCTAATGGAATTTTTAAACTTCATCTATAGTGGGGCCATGTGAAGAAACATGCGACTTTTATCACGAGTTACATGACACGTATTGTGAAATATAAATTACAATTTACAATATTACAATTCTAAAATTTACAATTTTACAAATTTAAACTTAAAGCGATTTTGTTTATTTATTTATTTTTTTTAGTGACTCGTGCATTTGCTTGCGGAAAGCAAACTTTGATAAAGTTGAACAACTAATGAGGAAGACAATTTTTTTTGTAATTAGTTACGCATTTGCAAAAGCCTTTCTACACAGTCGTCGAAAGTCTCCGAGACGCTCGCCGTGTTAGTTACACCACTAACAAGCACAAAATAAATTACTTTTAAATTAAAAAAAAAAAAAAAAATCCGCCTTCAAAAAATACCCAGGAACTAAAAAGCAAAAAATAACTGATTACACTTGCATTCTATTTCCTGCCCAAACACAGAAATGAAATTTATTTTACAATTCCAGTACAAAAATCAACTGAACTAAACATCGAATTATAAAATAAACACTGATTTAAATTGCTATACGATGAATTATTTAAAATACCTAACTAGTTATATACGATCTCTTAATTTTTAATAACCTTTTGAAATCGGGGCCTCCTATAAACTACTACCTAACGTAACTGAGTAGGTTTAGTTTTAAAGACTAATTTCGCGTATAGTTATATCAGTAAAGTAAGACAAAACAACGTAAGAAGAAGCACAAATTTGCAAATTACAGCAGACACGTGTTTCGGCGTTATAGGGAACGCCTTTTTCAATGCAAAAAATAATGAGCTTATGGATGAAAAGACGTGTCTGCTGTAATTTGCAAATTTGTGCTTCTTCTTACGTTGTTTAGTTTTACTTTACTGTTCAGCACAAAGGTATTTATTTATCTTAGTTAAATTAGTGTTTAATTCAGGATTCGGTGGGCTGTCAATTGCGTTATGTAGTTGTTTATAGGCGGCCCCGACTTCAAAAGGTTATTAAAAATTAAGAGATCGTATATAACTAGTTAGGTATTTAAAATAATTCATCGTATAGCAATTTAAATCATTGTTTACTTTATAATTCGGTGTTTAGTTTAGTTGATTTTTGTACTGGAATTTCATTTAATTAAAATAAATTTCATTTCTATGTTTGGGTAGGAAAGAGAATGTAAGTGTAATCAGTTATTTTTTGCTTTTTAGTTCCTGGGTATTTTTTGAAGGTGTTTTTTTTTTTTTTAATTTAAAAGTAATTTATTTTCACGACTGTTTTTGCACACGAGGAAAAATACAAGAGTGTATGCAATTTGTAAAATTGACTTTCATTTTTTGAGGGACAACCTATTGTGTATGCTTTGTATTTAATTATTTATTGGAAAGTAGCGAAGTAGCGACTACATTTCAGAAGAAGTTCGTAGTTGCTACATTTTGAAAAAAGTAGTTGTAGTTGTAGTTAACTACATTTGTAACAAAGTAGTTGTAGTTCGCTACAAAAAAAATGTAGTTTTTCCAACCACTGATATATATATATATATATATATATATATATATGGTAGAATCCATCTCAATTCAACAAGGGGCGTAATATGATGGTCTCCGATTTCTTTGAACTTAACATATGTTAAAATTCATAAAAAATTAAGAATTACATTTTTTTTTTTTTTGTTTTGCCCCAAAAAATTCCTGGGCCGAGATACATGCCGCCAAATATGGGGGTCCTGTCATGGTTTCTCACTTGGAATTTTCGTCAAAATCAAGTACATTTTCTCAGAAATGGTAGGACATATTTTGTAGCGATTTGTTTTATTTAAAAGGATATTTTTTCTTGCTTAAAAAAAAATCTGCAACATTTTGAAATATGTGCTTTAGTTTTTTTTTTTCCAGTCTTTTGAGAAACAAAGTTTAAAATAATTTTTTTTTTCTCAAAAATGCCATTTTCAAAATTTTTCATTTTTTTTTTAGTTTATTAGTGCCACTGAGTACTACGTTCCCTGAAAAGGAGAGCTTCCACTTTTTCGTTTAAGAGATTTTAGAAACTTTTGAAAAAAATGGGGGGTTTGTAAGGAATTCTTTACGTAATGGCAGACCTGAAAATTCAAAAAAAAAAAAATCTTAACAAGTAGCCAGAAAATATTTTGGATTAAGTTCTGTAGCGAAATTTTCATTTTTAGTCGCTATTTTATTCAGGATATTTAGTGAGAACACTAAAGAAACTATTCTTTTGGCGTTACGCTGAATGGTTGCGTGGGAAAATGCAGCCAATCGGCTGGAGACTGCGTTCTTCTTTTCATTAGAAATAAAACTCATGGACAAAGTGGAGACTCAAAATGAAAATTTCGCTTTATAACTTAATTAAAAGTGTTTTCTGGCCACTTGTTGCAGTTTTTTTTTTTTTTTTTTTTTCGAATTTTCAGGTCTGCATTACGTAAAGAGTTCCTTAAAAAACCACATTTTTTCAAATGCCTCTAAAACCTCTTAAACGAAAAAGTGGAAGCTCTCTTTTTCAGGGAACGTAGTTCTCAGTAGTACTAATAAACTAAAAAAATTAAAAATTTTAAAATTAGCATATTTGAGAAAAATCAAAAAAAAATATTTTAAACTTTTTTTTCAAAAGACTGGAAAAAAATCTAAAGCACATATTTCAAAATGTTGCATATTTTTTTAAACAAGAAAAAATATCCCTTTAAATAAAACAAACCGCAACAAAATATGTTCTACCGTTTTTGAGATAATGTACTTTAATTATTTTTATAGGAATTTTTCTGGGCAAAAAAAAAAAAAAAAAAAAAACCGTAATCCTTAATTTTTTTATGAATTTTAAATATCTTAAATTCAAAGAAATCGGAGACCGTCATGTTACGCCCATTGTTGAATTGAGATGAATTCTCCCATTATATATGTATATATATACAGGGTGTTTCCGAACTCCTGGGCAAATCCTTCAGGGGTGATAGTACACATCAGGACAAAAAATATAATGGAAAAAGTAAGTGTCTCAGATGTCTTCCGAAGGAGATAGGCGTCATTAAAGCTTAGGGTCTAAAATTTCAAATGATCATAGAAAACGGAAAAATTGCTTAATTCGTTTGCGGTTTTCGCTATAATTATTTTCTTTATCAGTATTTTCTTGAAAATAAATTTTGAAGATGTAGTTTATAAAATGCCGATAGAGGGCGCTTTAGACTTTGGAGTAAAGAACAACTATTTTTTACCGCTATTTTTGAATTTCATTAGATTTTTTCTAATGCTTGGACTTAAACTTAAACTTTCAGCTTAAAATTAGAATCATTGTGCGTGATTAAGTTGCGGAAACTGAACTGTGTTCAGAAGTTGAAATAAATACACTCTGTCACAAAAAAAAAAAAAAAAAACATTAACCAAGAGGGAAACAAGCGATCTTCACGAAACTTAAAATGGATTTGGACTATGACAAGATAAGGAAATGATTACAAATTCAGAAAAAAAGATTGTTTTATTAAGAAGTTAAGACACAATAAAGATTACAAAATCGTAAGTTGTATAGACTCCTCTAGGAGCTATACAAGACAAAACACGGTGTAACATGGAGTGAAATAGGTTACCTATGACCACTGGGACTAAATCGGGATTCATCGTCGAAGATAACATGTCTCCTGTTTGTCACAACCAGCTAATCAAGTGCAGGGAAAATCCAATCGATGAAAATCCAATCCATCGCAATGAACGCGGGTTCGAGATACCAGACTCTTTCAGTCTACTCAGGATTGTTTTTCTAGATACTATCAGTTTCATGGAAGGTGTTAAGCGGCATGGAACTAATGCTGGTGACCTTGTTGATACGGTAGTGACCGCTCTTATGATGTGCGATCTTCGCGCTCGTTTCTGATTCTTGAATGCCTTAACTAACCGCAATAGAGTGGTTCATTTTTTTTACCAACACTAAGAGCTACTACCACATTGCTCCGACCGAGGTAGTGGCAGATACGCACGTACAATCAACCAGCTTCTCTGAGACCTACTGTACGTCCCTTTAAAAAAAGTCCAACAACTGTTCGTATTCCTCTAAAAGGTCGTCCAAGTCACAATAGCGTCCCTACAACTCGAGTTTCGTTTAAAGTGCCCTTTGACACAAGCTTTCACACTTTTAATCCTACGTATCTGCGCATCTTGCATGCGCATAGCTCACTTACCCTTTCGTCACTGGCGACGAAATTTAAATTATCTCTTACCAAACTACATTCCTGCCGAGTTTGTTGGTAGCAGCTCAATTTATTCTTGATACATACATGTTTTTGTGGCAAAGTGCATTTCAACTTTTGAAGACAGTTCAGTTTTCGCTTTTTAATCATTCTCAGCAATTCAGATTTTTGCTAAAAACTTAAGTTTAAGTCCAAGCATCGGAAAACATTTAATGAGATTCAAAAATAGCGGTAAAAAATAATACTCCAAATATCCCAAAAAAATAATACTCCAAAATACTCCAAAATCTAAACGCCCTCTATCGGCATTTTTTAAACTGCATCTTAAAAATTTGTCTTCAAGAAAATACTGATAAGAAGAATAATTTTAGCGAAAACCGCAAACGAATTAACCAATTTTTCCGTTTTTTATGATCATTTGAAATTTAGGACCCTGAACTTTAATGGCGCCTATCTCCTTCGGAAGACGTTTGGGACCCTTTTTTTTGGCCATTATATTTATTGTTTGTCCAGATGTGTGCTATCCCCCCTTAAAGTTTTGCCCAAGAGTTCAGAAACACAATATATATATATATATATATATATATATATATATATATATATATATATATATATATATATATATATATAATATATAAATATATATATATATATATATATATAAATATATATATATATATATATATATATATATATATATATATATATATATATATATATATATATATATAATATATATATATATATATAATTTATATAATTTATGCAGCGTATAAATGGTATTTATGGAAACGTACCATAAAATCATTTGTTACAACAAGGATTACTAAAATGACACTTGGAATTACAAAGAACATTATTTCTAAAACAAAAACATTTTTTGTTGACATACTGGGTTGACACCTATGGCCTGGAATAGTTCATAAATGCAGTAGGGGTGGAAGGTGAATGTATTTGTCGTGCAAGATGTATGATATAGATTGTTTTACACTTTAGCGGGCTGCAGATCGTTATTCTCTGAAATAACTAAGTATTCTATAAAATAAAGGATTTCATACTTTAACGGTAACATATATATATATATATATATATATATATATATATATATATATATATATATATATATATATATATATATATAATAATAATAAAAGTGAAAAATATTGAAAAGACCACACCAAGAGCCCATAGATGCGCAACGCAGCAAAACTAAAAAGCCAAGTAAATATAAAATTAAGCAAACAGAATTACAAATATTAAACAAATTATAAATAACAAATGATGATAAAAAGGAAAAATGCAAACAGCTATTAAGTAGGAATAGATAAAGAGTGAATCCAGAGCTCATCAGCCGTGGAGGATTCATTAATTATGGTCAAAAGACCAAAATTTTAACTATAAACTAGAAGAGAATGTTTAAGCTCCAGTACATGTAATATAGAGTAACAATGGGCAAACGCACCTTTTGCTAAGCTAAAAACAATAAACTAGAGCTCAAACCTAAAACTAAAAGCAGGGGGTTTCGCCTCGACTAATTAGGAAAACAAGTTCCGATAATTAGCCTATATATATTATACAATACCTAGTTATTTCATAGAATAACGATCTGCAGCCCGTTAAAGTATAAAACAATCTATATCATATATCTTGCACGACAAATACATTTACCTTCCACCCCTACTGCATTTATGAACTATTCCAGGCCATAGGTGTCAATCCAGTATGTCAAAAAAAATGTTTTTGTTTTAGAAATAATGTTCTTTGTAATTCCAAGTGTCATTTTAGTAATCCTTGTTGTAACAAATGATTTTATGGTACGTTTCCATAAATACCATCTATACGCTGCATAAATTATATAAATTGCTTCTTTTTCATTTTAATTGTCTATCATTAGTTTATTTATAAAATACATATATATATATATATATATATATATATATATATATATATATATATATATATATATATATATATATATATATATATATATATATATATATATAGTTATTTCATAGAATAACTAGGTATTCTATAAGATAACTGCATTATATACTTTAACGATAACATATATATATATATATATATATATATATATATATATATATATATATATATATATATATATATATATATATATATATATATATATATATATATATATATATATATATATATATATATATATATATATATGTATATATATAGTATAAGTAAAATTTTGGGAGTGAAAAAAAAATAATCACGAGACAAATTATTTCTCCCTTAATTCTTCCTTTACTTAAAATTCAGTGAAATATGGCTTCTGAAAGATTCTTCTGGTGAAAAAAAATAGTCGCCAAGATATTTTTTTAGTCGCCCGACCAACCTCTGGCACCGGGAATTTGTCGGGTCCTCTCGTATCTTCATCGATGCCCATTTTTTTTCCATTCCATTAACTATTTTCCTTTAATTTTGTTTTATTTATCGCTTCGTTACTTTAATACACTGATTTTTAGCACTGAATGCACACATCTGCACTCCAAAATTATTTGTTTTCATCATTTATTTTCTTATGTATACTCAGGATTTTCTTCCTTTTATTTTCGTCCAGTAATTAGTTTTTACGTTTATACAATTTTCTCTCTCTCCCTTTTCTTTTTCGGCAAGATAAGCTGCAGTTTATAATAAATAAATATTCATAGATTTTAATGAGGGTGTAATCATTTGCTAAACTTTATGTTTTTATTGACATGATTTAATTTTTTGGTGTTCATAATTTTCCGGACGAGATTATATTCTCGCACTTGAAATAAAATGTCAGCCTTACATTCGGTGCATCGATTAAGGCTTTATAGAACTGAACAAAATATAATACACTAAATGTGAACGTAACTTTAAAAGCTTTAATTAAATTCATTGCTAAATGTCTTTCATTAATTTAATTTTCTTAAGAAACCTTTGCCAACACGGACTAAGGAAAATGGAAGCCCATTTCATCACTTTTACCCATCTAAAACTCTTTCTATTATAAAAGCTCTTTGGAAAATGTTCTGAATTAATCGGTTTTAGTCTACGGTCGAGTGTGAAATGTTCCCCTTAAAAAGATCGATATTTTGTTCGTTAAAAGTTTCTCGGATAGAAGAAGAATCATTACATGCTTTAGGGAAAATAACGTCTTTGAGAGTTTTTTTTTCTTACGTCATTATTGGAAAAAGATTTTAAAAAATGTTTTGCCACGCCATGATTTTTGCATTAAGTTTCTGGTGTTTCACGTTTGAATACGCTTTGATAGCTTATTATTAGTTAATAGCAAAATCAAGTGCAAATATCTCTTTCACACTATGATGAAGTAAGTTCCATTAAGGAATGCATATTGTCAAGGGAGGAATCACTGGACTAGTAATTAATGCAGTTTTTGTAATGCACGCCACAAAACACTGTTAAATTAGTAGCTCATGGACTCAAATAAGCACTGTCAAAATATAAGATCTGAATTGCAATGTCTGTGAGCCTTGCTGTGAGTTGCGACAACGCCAACCATTTTTTCCGTGAGAAAAAAATTAGCATACTTTGATTTTATAATGACTGTAAGGCAAATTGGATATTGAAGGTGCTATTTTTAAAACTTTGTTTTGAGTATTTGCCCACTAAATATATCTTTTATGTTGGCTAATTTCATCACAAAAAATAGCACTTGTACACTATAAAAAAAAAAAAAAAAAAAAAAAAAAAAAAAACTGAAATTAACCTGAAATCTTTTTGAAGAGCTCAGGAACATTCCGAATAAAAGTCAGTCACTTTTTTTGAAATGAGTTAGGAACCTTCCAAGAAAACTTAGATAAGCGTAAGTAATAGCTAGACAACTTCCTGATTTACCACGAAAGCTCCTAAAGTATTTTAGCAAACACAGCCAAAGCTAACGCAGAATTGCAAACAAATATTAAACATAATATTTGCCTGCTATTCCGGACACTACAGTTGACTCCTATTTCTGGCTCAGCCAATCTGGACGGACAGTAACTAACATGAAGACGAAACAGTAAATAAAAACTATGAGTAAGTCGTCTTAATTTTAGCTAAAAATATTTTTCACAACAGTAAGAAAACTACATTCATGCAACTTGTACCAATTAAAGGTACTTTTTGCAAAGACATTTGAATTTCACACGAAACTGGTGGAAACTCGTGAAATATTGGAGCGTTGCCCAGAACAAATGTGTGACATTTCGGAATTTTCTTATAGTGTAACATTTTTTACCCTACCCATCATTTGAGTGAGAGGCTCGAATCGTGCATGGTCGTAGGAGAAATATAAGAGCAATTAAAATGTGAATTTGTATTTGTGAAACATTTGCAACTACCAAAATATCGAAACACACTATAAGTAAATAAGATAACACCTATCTAAATCTTGACAACCGCTCAACAGCAGTTTACTAAATTTTACAAGAAAATTACAAGATGAGCAACTTCTTAATCTTCGCTCTGACAGCATACTTAAACCTTTTATTTAAGTTATATGACGTCTTACATTTTTGAGATTGAACATTCAGGATGAATATAGAGATACTTCCCAATGCATTTCGCAACTTACGACATAACAAAATTCATTTTTTAATCCTTGGTGCTGTTAATTATAAATATATATAACATGTATCAAAGAGACTTAGTCTCATATTCAATACTAAGTCTCGAGAATGAAATAACACCTTGGTATTACTATGAGTCCAGACTTTGATAAAGTATGAGCAGTGGCGCAGCCATGGGAGGGGTTTTGGGGTTAAAAACCCTCCCAGAACACAAGCACATTCATTTCCTCCGTTAGCAGTATGGTTTCAGGAAAAGTAAATCCTGTACTACTAATTTATTGCATTTCTACGACAAGGTTACCTCAGCTTTAGATAACAAAAAATGTGTGGATGTTGTTTATATTGATTTTCAAAAAGCTTTTGACAAGGTACCGCATGTTGCTCTTCTCAGCAAGTTAGCTGACATTGGAATAGGAGGAAAAACTTTACTTTGGGTTAGAAATTGGCTTACTGGTAGGAAGCAAAGAGTAGTTGTGAGAGGAAATCATTCTAATTGGTGTGATGTTTTAAGTGGGGTTCCTCAGGGATCAGTTTTAGGGCCTCTTTTGTTTATTATATTTATGAATGACATCAATGAAAATATTTCTGGAAGCATGAATTGTTTTGCTGACGATGTAAAAGTTATGGGGATTGTCGAAAATGAAGAACAAGAAAAGCAGCTGCAAGAGGATTTAGATCATATTACTAAGTGGGCAGATAAATGGGGTATGGCAGTTAATGTAGCGAAATGTCAAGTGCTACACTTAGGTCATGGAAATAAGCGTATGAGATATCGTCTACAGGGTTCAGTCATAAATCAGGCAGAAAATGTTATGGATCTGGGTGTCTTTATAAATCAGGACTTCAAGTTTAGTGAACAGTGCAGTATTGCTAGTAACAAAGCCAACAAAATGCTTGGGTTCATCAATAGATCTATTTCAAACAAATCTAAGAAAGTTCTTCTGCCTTTATATAGGAGTTTAGTAAGACCTCATTTGGAGTATGCTGTTCAGTTTTGGTCGCCTTATCTGAAGAAAGATATTTTTGTATTGGAAAGGGTTCAAAGAAGGGTAACTAAATTAGTAAGGGGACTTTCAGATTTAGATTATGATACCAGACTTAATAGGCTTAACATGTATAGCCTGGAGCAAAGGAGAGTCAGAGGGGACATGATTCAGTTATTTAAATTTATCAAAATGAAAGATGTAAATGGATTAAATTTTTGCGGGGAAAGCAGGACAAGGGGTCATTCTTTTAAGCTATTTAAATCTCAGGCTAACTTGGAAATCAGGAAAAACTACTACTTTAGCAGGGTCGTGGGCACTTGGAATAGCTTACCGGAAGAGGCGGTAATGAGCAAGGGAGTGGATAGCTTTAAGAGGGCCATTGATCTTCATTGGGGACTAATTAATTGACTAGGACCAGAATAGCTGGGCCCAGAGCCTGTTGCTGGTCGTCACATTTGTATTTGTATTTGAAAAAAGCAGAGTATTTGAGCTTTTCCGAGCGTAATAGGTTTCAACAAAATATCTTACTGCTTTTAATGATCAGGAAGCAGTCAGAAATGACTTTTCAATTCTTAAATATGAAAGTTGTACTTCATGATGAGCAACCCAAGTCTCCCCTGATATAAGACAGCTAAAATGGTGTCAATAAAGCTCTACAGTGTATCATGGTCCCTCAGCACTTCCATCACTGCACAAGTCCTTTTTAGGGACATCTAGAGAGAGGAAGCCTACCGCACCGGATTTTCTGAGGCTCTTAACCAATTCTCATCGAAAGATCGAAACCGTTATTAGCTAGCATTTGACATTCATAAAGACATGAACGTATTTGAGCAAGAGGTTTTAAATGACCTCGCGAAAAACACACACACACACACACACACACACAAAAAGGGATTTAAGATGAAAGTAAAACTAATCTTAAATATTCTGTGCATTTTCCCACTTTCTTCGTTTCATAGTGATATCAATACGAATTATTAATTGTTTTTAAGCAGTTACTTTGAATGAATAATTACTAATCTGTAGAAATTCTTTGATATTGAATAATTACGCATTGTAAATGAATGGGACAGAAAGCAACAATTTTCGATTTTGAAAACCCCTCCCAGAAAAATTTTCTGGCTGCGCCACTGAGTATGAGTACGTTGCCTAACAACTTATTCCTCATATATTTCATCGACTTTACTAGACATCATGCAACGTTACCAACATCGATTACTCGATGCTCTTAATGCTTTACTACTTCGCACCATTTGTCATATACATACTGAATACAGCCACACTCGTTTATAGCAAAACTATATACAGCAAATCTATGGCTATAATGTAATATAGCTTTAATTCCCATTCTCATTTTACTGTGTATTATTTAACCTTTTATAACGAAATTATGGCTTTCAAGAAATTTTTATTTCGTCTCTTCGACTTTGCTATAAACAGGCGCGGCGCCACACTATTACTGTTAAAGTGTTTAAAAATTATTACTCAAGGAAATGACCCAGAGAGCCCGAGTCTTCAATTTTCGAACTTATTTCCATTTGTCACGATGCTTTGCTATGTAAAGATCAAATTGGTTTCGAAAGATTAGTCAATGAAAGAGAGTTTACACATTTAGTTTAATTACATACATAAAAGGGGGAAAACTTCTCAGATGGATAATTTAAGTAATTTACTTTTTCCCCACATTAGAGGTATGGGTCATTCTCAAGAATGTGTAACTTTTGAACGAAAATATTTTCCAATTTCAAAACCTTTTCTTTTTTTAAAATCATTCTTATATAAAAGTGTTACCTAAAGAAGTAATCACAAACAATGGCCAAGCTAAATTCTAATTATTTTACTCATAAATTAAAAGAAACCTTGTTCACAAAAATTAAAAGAGCTTTTAAGTAAAATAAGAAAAACAACGTTAAAAAAAAGCACAAATTTGCCAATAACAGCAGACACGTGTTTCGGCGTTACAGGGAACGCCTTTTTCAATGCAAAAAGTAATGAGCTTATGGATGAAAAGACATCCGATTTAATCTCAAAGTAGTAATTTTGTTAATTGTGCAAACAATGAGCTATTTTAATGATTAGTGTGAATCTAATATTAAGTTCTCTTAATTAAAGCACAGCTTAAATTTTAGTTATCCTTTTAATTCAAATTTGTGTTAAAATAGTATACTATTAATATATTTTTAAATTAGTAAATTTGAGAATATACTGGTAATTTATAATTTTGGTAGTCTGTCTAAAATTAATGTATTTCCCCTCCATCATTTATTCTCACCTCAGAAATAATGACATTAATGAGGTCTGTCACGGAGGTGAGGAATTTTCCATTAATATAGGCCTAATGGATACATTTTTCAGGGATTTTGTTTTTCATTGCTACAATCTGCACATGAAAAGCAAATGAAAATATATGTACATTTTTTTTTACATTAATTTACATCCTTGAAATTCAAGTTCACGGAGGTGAGAATTCCCAATAACCACACTTGGTTTGAAAAGCAAAATCTATCTTCTTGTTTTTTAGCAAAAATATCACAACTCCTTTATGGCTAAAAATAAACAAAGGGGCTCCTTTGTATCATGAAGGTAAAAATATGATGTCATAACTGCCATTTGTTAATCAGAAATGGCATTTTGTGTTTGGGTAACGGAGGTGAGAATTTATTGTGTGACATTGTTCCTTATCCTACTAAAACGAACTAAAACACAAGATTAAAATATTAAATACACTTAAACAATTAGTATTTGAGACACTTGTGAAAGAAATAATAAATAAATAAATATATGCATTTAACTAAACAAGTCATTAAGCAACACAAACAGTCACACCAGGTGTGTGACAAGCCACGGAGGTGAGAATTCACATGCTGTGAACCAAAAATATATTAAAATGAAAATTATTATTAAAAATTCTTGGTAGATTCAAATAGATATATTTTCGATGAAATTAAAAAAACATTGTTTAATGAATTGTTCCGAAAAGTTTTTACTGTCAAAGACATGTGACAGATAAGTTTTTGAAGAATGACGTATATGCATTCATTATAAGTTATACAGTGAAAATTTTCTTGTCAGATATTAGGAAAAAAAAAAGGTAATGGTAAATATAGTTTTTTCTTCTGTGCAAGGTTAAGTGTTTAATTTGCTTCGTGACATACTCATTACTTTCCTTCATTTTATCATTATGTCTGCAATATACTATGATGGGTAAAAAATAAACCCAATAAATGAATTAAAAAGAATAGTAATAGTAAAAGTAAAACGTATTATCTAATCCTGACAAACAAATCCAGCAATTATGAAACTGCTAAATTCTCTGAAAAATGCTCTTGCTTTCTTGATTTTACTTTACTTCATATCATGACTGTTGAGTGACATTCTTTAAGAGCAAGCCATTTTGAATTCAATTTCAAAGGATTCATTTAGGTTATAAAAATGGCTAGTTTATTTGTTAATATTGTTCAACTTTTCCCATAAGTTTCATTTTTGATAAATTTTAAAACACTGAGCTTTTATGTCTTATTACATCTACTCTGTACATTTCTATTTGCATTTTGCTCGCCCTGAAAGATTAGAGACAAGGATTAAAAAGTTATTCTCATGTATGGTTTATTATTGCAGTCCAAATATTTACAGCGTAGATCTGGAAATTTCTGAATGAAAAATACATAAACATAAAAGCAGCATGTGAGCTTTTGGTTTTTCCATTGAGATTGTGTTATATAAAACTCTCCTTTGATGTTCTAACGGTGAGTAGTAAAATTATCGATTTACGTACATTCACCGCAAATACAAAGGCAGTATTTATTGAAATCAAACAAAGGATAAAGAAAAAGCAGTATATGTTTCATCAACCGAGCCTAAAAAATAAGTTCATTCTATAAAATGACAAAGTATTAAAATTTGACGTAATTATACGCATCCATTTTATTAATAATTTAAAAATAGATAAGAACATTACAAAAAGTAGAAGAGATATAGTATACGATAATGAAACATTATAATATTCGATGTTGCCGTACTTTGCCCGTTGCAATGAGCCACAAATATCAAAACTATTTCTGATATAACTTATAATAGTAATAGATATTATAAGTTATATCAGAAAATCTGATATAATTATGTAGTAATAATTAGTATTAAATACAGACTAAAATTGAACTGGTTTAGGGATTTGAAATTTTTTTTTAGATTTAATATATACATCTTGCTATAGTGCGATAGCAAATAAGTTTAATTTAAAACTTTACTTACAGATGTGGTGTTCCCAAAACGTTGGTGCTCTGGGCCCGTGCCCCATGTGCCCATGTCTTAATCTGACCCTGGTGTAGTAAAACCGTTTCAAGTTGCACCCAAGGGCCGATGTAGCAAGAAAAGGAATTACTATTTTAATCTCACAATGCTTCATTTTGTGTACCAGTTATTATGCAAACAAAAGTAAAAATAGATCCAAGTGCAGGGAACTTAAAACAAAGGTTTAACACGTTTGCTTGACATTAATAAGTCGGTTGATTGCCATTGAAAATATGAAAAGTAAATCTATGAAAGTAATCTTAATCTTTGATATTTGTACTGTACACACGTTAATTAGTGATAGGTCAGGCAATATACGATTCAGAAAAATAGTAAAAAACAATGATGATTAATTGCGCTCTAAAATGCTTCCTTTTGGATTGCAGTTCACTATTTGAATCGTAAAATATAACTTAACACTTCCGGTGTTTTTCTTTTGTTAATTTAATGTTCATGCCTCACTTGCCAAATCGATTAACTCCATAAACCAAAAAGTCGAGAAAAGTTATGAAGAAGATAGTGTTATCTATAGGAGTGAATAGGCCCTCTTGTTACATTTTCTGCCATGACACGGTCAGAAATGTACTGAACTAAAACTTTAATATAAATTTACATGCTAAGCAGTGATAAAGCACTATTAAAGCAGATATGAGGATTTTTTTTTTTAAAGTGGAGTTAATCGATTTGGCAATTGACGCATCCGTGTCTTATTGAATTTCTGAATTCAGTTTTATGATAACGAGAAAAGGTGCAGTTTTGTAACTCTTATAAGGCTTAAGAGACCTAAGTGTTGTTTATTTTAGAAGTTACCCTTCAATGGTCAGCGATAGGAAATGAAAATAAATTAAATGATGCAACAAGCCGAAAACTTTCCTTCTGTGTAGCCAGAGTTATAAGTTTTTATTCTTCAGGGAACATCTACCTTTGAGCCACAGCAATTCCTTCGAATTCCATTCTGCGTGTAAAACAGTAGTGAAAGTGGAGAGCTTTTAATAGGGTAGGAGAGAGAGCCCAGTTGGGAGGGAGGAAACGAGCCTATCGGTGCATGAAATTGCACTTCCGGTAAAAAAGCCACCTCGGTGATCTCTTAAACCAGGAAGTGCAGTGGACAGATAAGTCTGATAATGGGGGCGTGGGCCATTTTGGAATTTTTGTTGAGCTATGTTTGTTTCTTTCTATTATTCGTTCTTTTCTCTTTGGTAAAGATTTAGGCCCTTAAAATTAGATTGGGGGAAAAAAAATAGCTGCTCTTTTATCTGTTTCTGTAAGGTCAAGGTTTTAAGTAGAAAATATTAAACCAGTAGGCAACTATGTTTTAATAAGTTTAACTTCCTAATTCCGAAACTGTTTGTTAAGGCTGCTCTTCAGTGGGGAAGAAAAACGATGTCGCTTGAAAATGGGCATTTTCTTTAAACGAAAGCAGTGTACATCAGTGAAATGATTGACACTTCAACAGCCAATAGAACGAACGGTGACCGATGAAAGTGTGGATCATGTGACCTGTCACATTTTGCAGGGGGACAGACCGGACGCTCCCCCTGCTGTGCAAGTCAAGGGAGGTATAGCTGTCGGCGAAATGAAACCGCAGCTTTTTACAGACCCTTCCAAGGAAATTCTAGTTCTTTCCCTCTTGAGTCTTGACTACATAAGTAAAAGAAAAATAACTCAATGTAAAAGGCGCGAAATTTTACATTGCCGCGCATTTTGCAATCCTACTTGTGATATTAATTTATTTGTATTCGCGCAAAAATTAATTTTGAAACAAAGATTTTTTCCCCCATTAATACGGTTTCAGATCTCATCTAGGAAAAATTAACGAATGAATGAATATTTGCAATAAATAAATTCATAAATTCGTTTTATTTTTAGAAAAATGTTCGTTATTGAAAATTGATGATTTCAAAAAAGGAAGGAAAAAAAAGATAGCCTGCATGACCACACTGAATTTTAACGAAATGAACTCCAAATTCTAACCAAAAAATATTCTTTAAAAATGGATGATCCTACTTAATATATTTGAAAAATCGAGTGCCGAATAAAACTGGGGACTAACTAGTTATCGGTTGGCGAAATTTTTTCGCTTCCTCTGCCTGTTTGCCACTCTCCCCAACCCCATCCAAGTTGCCAGAAAACATTCTTCTTAAAAATGAAACTAGATCCTCTTTGCATAGTTAATACTTGATTGTACAATAAACATTAATGCCACTAATTAGTTACATTAACCTTTATTTGAACTGATAATATTTATATTTTAGTGCTAAATTAAATACTACTTTGTTGGTTAGTTATCATTTTTACAAATGCAGTGGCGAATAGAAAAAAATGTGGCTACTATAATTGCCTTTTCTCACCACTGGTGACCAGAAAATTCCCCTAATCTTTATCTTTGAATCCTTTTCTTTTTGAAAAAATATTTATTTATTTATCTAATTTTATATGTAGATGAGAAGGCTACGATAGCATTTCTCAATGGGTTGTTATGGTGAAAGTTCTTTCAAATTGAGCATAACAACGGCAAAGTCGCGGACGGCTACGGATAAGGATTTCCTGAATTTGAAAAATTAAAGATTTTTCTGTGATCTTTGTTTGTATGCAGGGGTGCTCACCCTGCTCCAAGCTCAAAGGCAAAAATCATTCCTTCCCCCACTCTCAATGTTTGTAAACTATCTTGCGTTGAAATTTTAGAATAAAACTAAACCTAGCACTTTTAGAGTTTCAGATTCCCAGTTACTAAATTCGGCAAAATACATGAGGTATTACATACACTATATGACCAAAAGTATTGGGACACTTTCAAAAATTCACAATTTTACGGATTTCTCGAGAAATAAAAGACCAATTGCTCTCTGCTCTGTAATTTTTTTTCTCATGAAAAGTATACTCCAGACGTCAAATCCAATAACAATTAAGTCTGCTATTCATTTAGGGGACCAGCAACAAATAATCCGTTCTTATCATGAATCACTCTGTAACGGTGGCAGGAAAGTGTTGCCAGTTTGCTAACAATCCCTTACCATTCGTCGCCTATCCTAGAATTATAGAAATTCGGCTCATTAGATCGCTGATAACTTTTTAAAATTTAAAGAAATTGCGGTGGAATTTTTTTCATGGATTGTAGGATGTATCTGAGCTTTGAATTATGAACGTTATAAATTGCTATCTTTCGTGCATGCGCAGTGAAAAATTAATAGCTTTAATTGTTCATATTTCATCAAATTTTCAATATTTTAACTTCAAATTTTATTATTATGTTTCTCTAAAATGCTGTCAAATATTCTAAAAGTTTAGTAACGTTTGACGAAATACTCTGCGTAATATGAGGCGAAAACAGTCAAAAATTTTTTTGCATTTTCGGAAGAAATGCTTATATTTCCATGGGTATAAGAGATATTTTCACAAAAATATAAAAATAAGTTTTTGATAGATTTTTAACTCATTTCTGAAAATTATAGCTTATTCCCAGCAATTTGCAATGAAAAATGATCAAAAAACTTTTTTCCTCAATTTGTTGTCGGTCCCCTAAATGAATAGCAGACTTAATTTTTATTGGAAAATGACAACTAGAGTATACATTTTATGCGAAACAAATTATAGAGCAATTGGTCTATTATTTCTCGAGAAATCCCTAAAAATGTGAATTTTTGAAAGTGTCCCAATGCTTTGGTCATATAGTGTATATAGTGCTTCTACTTCAACACATTGAGTTTTTATTAAAATTTCCTAATAAGTCTTGTGAGTGTCTGATCCTCGTTAGTTGTCATAATAAATATTAAGGGTTGTCCTTTTTCTCAGGAGGCACGAAAATATTACCTACATGTATATCTGCCTGAAAAAAAAAAAAAAAAAAAAAAAAACTCGAAATACTTAGGTGAAAAAAAATCTCAACGCCTCCCTCTGCCAGATTTTAAAGTTTTTATCGCTCTGCCTCGTTTTCATGCATCTTGCATTTAATGAATCAATAATAAAAAATAAAAAAAAGGGCAAGAAACAGATTTGCAGGAAATACATAAAGTTAAAACAAAAATGAAAATGAACAGCTTACATTTAGGAAAGCAATTATAAGTACAAGTAAGGGTTCACAATTTAAAAAGAAAAAAAAAATCAAGACAAACTTTTTCTTTTTAAGTTCTGTGTTACGCACTTCTGTGCCGAAAAATTATCGTATCGTGTCTTCAGTCACAGAATAAAATGAATGTTCTAATCAAATGATTATCAAGTAACTTTCATTCGTATAGAACAAAAATCTTTTTTGAGATCCCACATTTTCTATTCTATTGACTCCTAATTCCTAATAATATGTAAATACAGCGAGAGAAAGGATTTAGCTTCTTGTTTAGGAGAGGGAACCATTTCTATATTTAATCAACATGATCTTTATCGTAAGCATACTATTTACTCAGAAATACTCCCTATTTTCCCAAGCACTCTGTTTGGGGGCTATGCCTTTTAATTTTCACGAAAATAAAATTTTCAAAATGCACTTTTAGACGAACTCTGGTAGTATTTGGAAGTAAGTAAGAGGTCCTGTGATCTTCCACCAGCAAATTTTTGAACTTGAAACGCCAAAAACACAATTTCAGGTTCTTCAATTATGTTAGGAAACGGGGAGTTCGGAAGCTTTCCCCGGAATTTTTCGAAATAGTCGAAAAACGCAGTCTTAGTGTGATGTTGGGGGGAGGCAAAATTTTCAAAGTGTTATAAACATGATTGTAGGCCATTTTTAGTAACGTTGGGGACATTCAGGTTTTTTAAAATCAAAGTTCCAAAAATGCAATTTTAGACGACTTTTTTTTTATGGTCAAAGAAGGATTTTTCAGAAACTCCCTTCCCGAAATTTTTTGAAATTAAAGCCATAAAAACGAAATTTAAGACGATCTTTAATGATGTTTTTTGAAGGGGGGGGGGGTGCTTATGTGACCTGAAAACCTTTATGCCTGTAATTAATTTTTTCTACATTGTATTAAAATGCTGATCTAGCTTCTGAGAATGAAAATAGAAAACAGTGAAAACTTGTAACCTTCATTCTATATTGTTCACATCTTAGTTAGCTTTGTCAGCAACATAAGGCTGAAAACGTCATTAAAACTAATACATACAATGCTCAGTAATTCTACCACGGTGTGTTTTTTTATATTAACCGAATCATATTAAATTGCTAATATGTTTTTCATGATTTTCTATGTATTTAATGAGTATGTTGGTGTACGGAATGTTTTCCGCAAATGAATAAATGTTTTTGAAAAGTATTTTTATTCTCCAAAAATACAGCTTCCAAATTCTTATAAAGTTTAAAAAAAAAAAAAACTATTTCTATTGTGAAAACTTTCTGAAGACATCAGAAAGCCTTCTGTATTTTTGTTTTCTTGTCAGTCTTGAATGTCGGTATTAGTAATCTGGAAATTTTGTATTTGGATGAAATTTTGCTTTTTAATTTCATCCACATTGATGTTTTTTTCCTGAAATGTAATTTTACACCCCCCCCCCTTTTAAAAGTAAAATCTACTTAAGTTAAACATTGAATGAACACAAACGATTAGTAACCATGGCGACGAAAATTTGACTTCTTAGTAAATATTAAAACAACGAGCTAGAGTTATTCTTGTCATCATGACAATCTGAAAAATCAGAGCAACATCAGCTTTGTTCAAGTAAGGATAATAAGCATTCGCAATTACTCAAAAGAAAAAAAAAAAAGAAACTTATTTTTTTCTGGAAGAATAAATATTGTCCTGAATTTTAGTAGTTTTCCAAAAATGATAGCACTGTTGGAGAAATAATATTTAAGCAACGTACTTCAAAAAATATAAAACATGTTTTTAAATTGTAAATACTATTTGTACAAGCTTGATTCGCTCTGAAAAGTATGGAATAACACAAGTACATGATTGCTTGATTAAAACACTCAAAACCTGCAGTTAATCACAATATCCATATGTTTAAGCTATTTCCAAAACAGCTAATTAAAAATAAGTGTTTTAACTTTTTTTTCATTGTTTCTGGCAATAAATAAAAATTTGGGGTAAAACGCAGGAATTATGACACAAAATGTAAGCTAGGAAATAGTCTTTAATAAAAATAAAATTAACCACGGTTCGCATTGCTGCGCTGGAAAATAAAAATTATGCTATTTTGTTTCTCACGTAATGTTTTAAAAACGGTATAATATCGTACATGTCTTAAAAGAAGGAGTAATATTGCGACCCCATAAGAAACGTTTCACGATTCTATTTGGGGTCAAATTATGCATCGTCTTCCTCCTTAGGAATTTTCTAAAGAGAAATACAGTAAAATCCTATTACAACGCATACTAATGCAACGAAATACTTGTTTCAACCAAATAAATTTCCAATCCCGATTCCGAAATTCGATGGATTTTACTGTATATTATGAATTACATGTTCAATGTATATCTACCTTCTAAAGAAATTTGATGAGTCTGGCTCTTAAAGACACAAATTATTTTCAAAAATGTTTGTTGAGCTGTGGAAAGCACTTTATGTGTGTACATTTGTAGTAACATAAAACACATGTAAAACGATGCAAAATACCTAGTATCTGGAATACGATTTAATCTATATATAAAAATATTTTTCTACTGGAAGGGAAAAATGACAACTTTTCGCATTCGAAAGCATTGTAACAATGTTCATTATATTGTTAATAAACAATTTAACTTAGAAATATCCCTTTCAAATCTGTTTCTTTTCAAACCACTAATTTGAAAAAGAGCAGATGTTGCTAATTTAACAGCTAATAGCACGCATCTACATCGATTCACTTTCAAAAGCACTTGATTCTTCAAGAAAGCCTTAGGAAAAGAGGAAAGAAGAAAGGACGTCCAGCGAAGGTCATTGAGGGGGACTAATGAGAGGGTAATAAATCTTACACCCCATTAGTGTTCACCCCTCAAAAAGGGGAGTTAACTTATAGGAGGCGGAGCGAATGCAAAAAGTGAACGTATTTTGTAATTTGTTTCAATAGTTAGAACATGATATTTGTTTAAAAAATGGTCGCATTATTTCAAACAAGATCTCAAAAGAGAGCTGGAAATATTTTGCATGTCAGGGCGTTCTTAAAATTTCGATAGCACGAGTTGCAGATGTTTTACAGAGCGAAATGTCCAACAGTACCTCGTTTTCGAAGAAATTCATTTTTTCTCGAATTTTAAAAAATCGGAGAATTGACACATCAAAAAAGTAAAAACTAAAAGAAACAGACATGGTCTTGAAAAATACTCAGAAAAAAAAACGGATCCGAAAACTTTACAGGAATTTGTAAAACAAGCTCCAACTTTCCCCGTAGGTTAACATTAGATCCGAATCTTTCAGACTCTCAGTGAAGAGCACCCTTAAGGTAAATTGTACCATTGATAGAGTCAATGATTTAGGATATAATCTGAGACTATGTTGCCAGACGCGTACAATATACTAGAATTGTTTCAAAATAAATATACCCAAACCATTTTTTATGCGATTTTCTTTGTTCGATTTTTTTTTTTTTTTTTTTTTTTTTTTTTGCGCGGTATATTAAAATTTCAGTCAGATTGGATTTAATTGACGAAATCATTTTTAAAACGACTGCAAGGTCGCATCTTCAAGTGACGACATAAGCACCCCGATGGGAAGTCACTGTGACCTCCCAAAATTTTCCTTTTTCGGAAAATTTTGTCCGAGTACTTGGCAAAAATTATCCACTTGGTTTACTCTGATTTTGTATAAATATTACAATTTTGTAAGTTTTTGGGTTATTTTCTAGGTGAGACTTTTTTTATGCGGTTCCTATCCACCACATATTTTTTTTTTTTTAAACTGTGTTTCGAAAACAACTTTTTAAAGCTACAGGTGAAGTTGCGAACAATGTTTTTATGTGGTTACTATCCACCGCATAAAAAGAGGTTTGGGTGTATACCAGGCTTGGAGTAATCGCCGATTACGCAATCGTAATCTGAGTAATCGATTACGTTTTTGTGTAAACATAATCATAATTGTAATCTGTCGTTGGGATACTCCCGTAATCGTAATCGAAATCATAATCAAGATTTTCATACGTAATCATAACTGTAATCTAAGTTAAATAATCCGTAATTTGCCCCTTGTAATTGCGTAATCTTGACATTCTAAAAGTGGAAAAAATTAAGCCGCCCTTTTACTAATGTATGGAAAGATAACATAGTTCAATAGGAACATAAACGACTATTCAGTGCTCGTCCCCACTCGTCCTTGTTTGCAAACGAGAGTCGTAAATCGAACCCTATCTTAAGTGTTTAGTACAATTAGTACCCTGTGGCTTGACAGAAAGGTTTCAGGGCTTCTTGGGAACGTCTTCCCAAATCCTTACAATTGGTCATTCATTAATCAGTTTCCCTTTCATCTGTCAATGTTAGGCAATCAAGCGAAGCACAATCCCGCCTCAAAATCGTATTTTAGCAGAAAAATACAATGATATCAAAAGTACAACTAAGTTTCACGCAACAAAAAGCTTTTTTTTTTTTTTTTAATACTTTTATGAGAAAGTAGTGAATGACTGAAAAAAGATTTTGTTAAAAGAAAACCAAATTCGCATTTGTGTTTCAGTGGTTCTTTTAACACTCTCGCCTTTACACGTATTGCATTTATGTTTTGCTATATGACATCAAATCTAAACCCTGGTGAATAAGATTTTTTTTTTTTTTATGTTTTCAAAATAATTTCTCGCATAGTTTCATCTATTATGCATGTTTATATGTTTACAACTGATATTATCTCTAATTAATGAGTATGTATGAAAGTTAAAAGTTTGCATTGATAAATTTTATAAAATTTGTTTACGTTTTATTGTATCAAGGAATTAACACAAATTTTGAAATTTAATCATCTTTTCATGCCTCATTTTTAAAGTGAGAAAAATTGCACTTCACTGCTGCATTAAAACTGTGATGTATAAACCTTATTATAAAATACTCATTTATGCAAAAAAAAAAAAAAAAAAAAAAAAACAAAAAGCTGTATGACTAAAAAGTAGAAATCATAGCAAAACATGTTATGTCCAATCTTCTTTTTAATGAGTGTTACGTTGAAACCTTTTAGCACTTTTAAAAGTGCAATTTCTTCAGTAAGTGATTGATTCAAGAATGAAATCAAAGCATATGCAAATAGCTTATCAAATGATCATAAAATCGATCCTGTAGAGTTGTAGGGACCTAACACTCATATGTATCTTTGCTAAAAATAATATTACCCAAGTATTTTTTTTTTTCATTTCTGCGTCATCTGCTCTAGTTCAACAATTGTTTAGCATTGCTGGAATTTTTTTCTCTTCTCAAAGAATGAGAAAAAAAAAAAAAAAGAAAAAAACCAGATATCTTTGAAGTATTAATTACACTTAAATGCATTTAATTCCTTTTTTTCAAATTTTCAATTGTTTACTATCATATCTTTTATTTACGCTTTCTGCGTATTTTATTACATTGCAGTTTTTCCGCATAAAGAACCATACGAGGTTCTTTTTTTAAAAAAATTACTGCGCAATAAATTAACTGATAATATACTAAATAATTGAGAATATCATTGCTGAAATATACTACACAATTTTCAGAAATTATAAACTAAAATGTTGAGCAGTTTAGCAGTAAGCTATTGCCCTTGAGCCAGGGCTAAGGCAGAACTACTACAATGGCAAAATAACAATAAACAGCTGAGTCAAAAACAAGATGCACTGTGTATACATTTGAATAAGAGTGTGCCTATACCTGTACAGTCATTGTAGCATTGTGCAATGTAGGCAATTTGAATTTCCTAGATGTTTTTTTATCTTTCATATATTGCTCTTTTCCTGCAACAGCGCAATAATACAAAATAAATAATCTTTAAGGTTATACTACACGGTAGTTGCAATTTAATTATCTCTTTAATATTAAATCAAAAATCATAATTTTCAACTATCACGTTGTTGATGCAAATGAGTGATATATATATACATTATAGTATAAGTCTGTAATCGTAATCAAAATCATAATCGGCATATTGTAATCGTAATCGATTACATTTCCAACATAATCGGATAGTTGCTGTAATCCAGTGGCGTACCCAGCGGGTGGGCTGATAGGGCTACAGCCCCCCCCCCCCGAAATTTACAAAATTAATTATAAAAATAAAGTCAACATAGCTTTTTTTTTTTTGTAATTACGGCTTGTACAAATTAAAAGAAAGGGGAAAAAATATTTCCACCTTTTCGCCTTTTTATTTATTTTCTTGTATCACACACAGCAGCTCTGTTCCTTTGTCGAGATAAAGGAAAAGGGAAGCGAGTGACTCTATTTTGCTGCACCTGGTGTCATTCCCATGGGGCGGTTTGTTCTGGTCAGTAAAAGAAAGGGGGAGGTAGTTAAGGCTCTTCTATACCGTCCATCTTGGTTTTCGACGCTAATGCTTTCTCTACGGGAAAATCTGCTACCTATACAAAGCATAACACGAGAAATTACTGGAATATTTTCATGCGGTTTGTTTTAAACGATGGCGATGGCTATGACTTAGAACTAGAGATGCTCTTTTTTATTTTTTCTGTAGTTATTTTGAAATTTTTTTAATAACATTTTAAAACTTTAAACGACTATTTTCACACGTTTGAAAAATGATATGGAAAAACGGAAAAAGGAGCGCAAGAGATTGAACATTTCTCTTTAAAAACATATTTTGAGTTTGTTTCTGAGACAATTTGTTCTATTGATATTCTCCACGGAGTAAAGCCTTATTTTCGAAAAATTGAGAAAAACTGCGAAAAACACGCCTTTCACCAGACCACACCCATTTCCCCCCCACACCCCACTTTGAGGGACCACTTTCTCTTCTCCCCCAGGGTCTTTGGCTGCTTCTCCGCTTTTCCCCTCTGCCTCGCCACAGCCCTCGCCAGGCAATAAACTGGATCCCTACTAATGACCATTCATTCTTTGTCGTTTTTTGTGTTGGTCTTGTATCTATGTGACTCGACGGTGACATCCGTTCTAAAAAGAAAACGCATTTTTTCTTTTCTTTTTTCGAGTTCCTCGATAAGTTTTTGAAATTATTTAGGTGATATATTTTTCAATGCTGTTTTAATATAAGTACACCGTTTGAGTGTAGAAGTTATTTTGTTTAAAGAATCTGTGTAAATTACTGCATCTTATAATGGGAAAAAATGTGAGTCTTCTCGTTTGAAGATTCATATACATATTTCAAGAATTGTCATTGCTTGAACTTTTGTCTTAATCATTTGCGCATAACCAAGATCAAAGAGCTCTACTCAGGTCCGCGCCAAGCCTGATCAACGCCGTTGTGCAAATGTCTTTTGAGCGCCTTTATGCAGTGGCGTTCGGCGAAAATATAGTTAACAGCTGGATTGACGTTTTGTAGACCAATATGACGTAGAAAAAAATACGTTTGTCATTTAATTGATTTTGAAAAAAATGTGTATTTAATTTTGGATTACAGTGCACGTGTGTGATTACAATTTCACTTCATATCTCGAACTTATTTCGAGTTCAGTAGCTCCTCTGATATGCTAATGCGTTTAGGAAAAAGAAAATATTTTAAATATTGGGCAGTTCTCAAAAGGTGGGAACAAAAAAGTTAACTTTGAGCAATTTCAAAAATTTTCGAATTTGACATCAATTTTGATTTTATTCTATAGTATGCATACCTAGAACACAATATATGAACATGAAAAGACAGCAGGTATTTGTAAAAATTGTTAATTAGCAAATTAAATCAGCAATCTGTAGGTAACAGATTTTGGACATTGCTTTCCTGTAGGTAACGGATTTTGGACATCATCATAACGTAAGTTTCATCATTTTTGACAATTGTTAATCTGATTTTTAACTTTTCCAATGAAAATTTTATTTATTACTTTTTAAATTTTGCAATTTAATAATAAAGAGGATATTAATGAAATACTTGAATGGCTATACATGCTGCTCCTTACATTTAATAAAGTTTTGGAATGATTTTGAAGAAATTGATGCAAGGTTAAAAAAAAGCTTCAAATTAAAAATAATACAATTGTAAAAAGTGACATCAGTTTTAATAATGAATATTTTTTCTAATGTCATAAGAATTAAAATGATGTCTAAAAAAATTATTGAAGAAAGAAATTCGTATTTCTATTTGGAGATCGTTAAATTATATTTCCAAAAGAAAGAAGAGAAAAAGAATTCTAAAATAATAAAAGCGGAAAAAAAAAAAAAAAATTGCTAGCGCAGGTGATAAAGTCGCCAAAAGTGGTACAGCTGACGATAAACTACATTTGTCAGACTGGAATTCCCCTCTGGTAACCTTTAGCGTATCGTATACTGTGTTGTCGCCAATGTCGCCAGCGGAAGTTTGCTTGGCGATGTTAGCGCAAAATGGCTTTCGTTCGATCATAGAAAGCCATGTTACTACTGTAATTTATGCATTGTTCAATGTGTAACGTATTAATTATGCAAAATACCAATGGATTAAAAAAGATAACATTATAATAACCTTTTTTTATTGAGGTTAGAAGACAGTGGATCATCAAAAATTATGAATAAACGGACAGAATTATCGGCATCAAGATCGTAACGCCATTTGGACATCTCACATGTATGTTTAAGAAAAATCATTTTTCTTCTAAGATACTGCATAAAAGCTTATGAAAACACTTTTAAACAATTAAAAATTGATTCTGAGGATCGATAAATACCTTTAAAACAAAAACATCATATACTTAGTTCTCAAATAATAGCATTTTAAAGATCGCAACTTTTGGACATACATCAAATTTCAAAGTTACGTTTTTTTTAAATCGTTTACAAAGTAAATAATCTATCTTTATTTTTGTTATCTGTGTAAAATATTAACAAAAAGTTATTCAGTGTAAGATTCATACCTTTAATTTTTTTTTGAAACGTATGGAAATAATTAAAAAAAATTTTTTTTAATGGTACATTTGCTCAGTTAACGTTTTGGTATGTCCAAAATTGTGCCTTTTAGCAAAGAAAATATTTTTTTAAGGGCATTTGAAGAGCATTTTTTCCATAATTTATGTCAATTCTTGTCTCTATACAGTATTATAGTTTAGCTCAAAAATTTTTGAGTTAATTAAAATGAAAGTTATTTGGTGTTGAAGCTTCAAAGTTGAGGTCTGTGTTTGTTCCCACCTTTTGAGAACTGCCCTATTAACAATTCTAAAATACGGAAGGCATTGAATATGATATCTAAAACAAATACATTGTCCAAAGCTCTTTTTCTGACACACAAATAGTTAAAAAAAAGGAGGGGGAGAGAAATCGAGTAATTATGGTCAAGTCGTTACTTTTTGGAACTAAAAAGTTAGCCAAAATTGTAGTCTACAATATACAAATATTACGCACAAGTAAAATATATGCAAATACACTTACCATAATTTTTATGAATGATAAAATGAAATAGTCGAATTTCCGCGAGCAATAATTTAAAATCACAAAGAGACATATTGCACAAATTATAGTACAACATATTCTCCTCAAGATCCAAAATGAAGAATAGAAAATTTCTCGCGCCTCATATGTTCAGCTTCGTGTACTATTAACCCTAAACAGCATTCACGCCTCCACACGAAGAAGAAAAATGCTGATGTATGCATTAACTAGCATCACGTGATTTCAGTGTAAAAGATTGCACTCTTGAAAAGCATGTTTAGACACACAACATGGCAATAATTTTTCATTTTAGATAGGCAGCGAGAGGATTGCTTGTTTCAGTGAGCAGTGTAATTTCTCCGCCACCATAGGATATATAATCAGGGCCTGATGAACTCACGGTCTGGTAGGTCCATGGACCTGGGCACCACAATTTTAGGAGCACCAAAATGGGGGTAAATTTCTTTATTTCTTCCCGTTTTTGAAAACTTCCACACAAAAAAATTGCAGATATTCCTATGAGAGGGGGCACCAAATTTTGCCAGGGCCTGGGCATCACTTTGGGCTGAGCGGGCCCTGTTGGATACTGGATATAATGAAAAGTTCTTTTTTTTCCTTCTTTGGTTGGAGAGATTCCCCCCATTTGGAACATTTTTGATTGGTAGTGAAAGGCGCCGTTTTGACTCTGGCGCCGTAGTGCGCCTCACGACCTCGTACATAAGGACGGCGCGACCATGGATCTACTCTCTTAATTCACAATGGTTTTTTCGAACTCTTTAATTTTTCATTTTAGATAAAGGTTTTTCTTTTTATTATTTTTTAAATTTACAATATCAATTTATCAGTCATTATAATTGTGTGAAAAAAAGGAAAGAAGGAGACTGCGAACAAGAAAGTTCACTATGGTAATACTCTCATCAGCCAGTATCTATCTTTTTCCCAGATAATTGTTTTTTTAAATTTTCATATTATTTGTGTTCCTCCTATACTCAAAATGGAAAGGGATCACATTTGATTAATCCAATATATATATATATATATATATATATATATATATATATATATATATATATATATATATATATACACACACAATTTCATGCATTTTTTCCTCCCCTGTGACTTTAGAGCCACAGGTGAAAGTATTTTTTCGAAGAATCAGCAAAGTCAGCACCTCTATCAAAATGCTTCTCCTTTAAAGATTGTACATATTTCAATAATTATCATTACTTTTATTTTCGTCATGATCATTTGCGCAGGCTCACAATCAAAGAACTCTATTCACAATTTACAATGCATTTTCCGAACTCTTTTGATGTTACATAAAGTCGATTTTTGCAAAGCGAATTTGTCTATCTTCGTGACTGCATGAAAAGAAATGAGGCTGCGAACAAGAAAGTTTAGTATGGTGATACTGTCACAGTAATTTAGGGCCACAGTACTATTTTTCCTTGCTTTTTTTTTTTTTTGAATTTTCATATTATTTTGTTTGCCTCCAATACTGAAGATGGAACGATATCAATTCATTTGATTTCATGTATAATTTTTTCTCACCTTTTGCACTTTGTTTCCCCACTTTGGATAAACAAGTCTTCTCTTTTGCGTACAGCGAATGAGACTGGGAACAAGAAAGTTCCTCATAGTGATAATTAATTCGGCACATAAATTGAGTGCCTCACTGTCTCTCCTTTCGAATAATGCTTATTTAATTTTGTGTCTTTTGCAATCTATTTTTTCCTATAATTCTCGATATTGAACATGATCATACATTTGATTCATTGAATCGATGCATTTTTTTTTTTCTTTTTGTCATATGACAGTTTTCAAGTCTAAACGAAAATATTTTTCGAAAATATTAACAAAACCATGTTCCTTCCTTTTTTTAGGATTTTTTTTTCTCGTTTCATGATTGATGGCAATCTTTTTACAACAGCGTAGTTGTTGGTACACGTAAATATTTTTCGAGACGCTTTCATGATAGATAACGTTTTTCATGTGTATACTGTGCTACTCATATTGTTTAACGCCACTCTATTTTCATAAGGAATTTTATTTATTTCCTACTATGTGAACAAAATGTTTAAATAACAGAGAGTGTCAAACTGAAAGAAAAAAACATTCTTTGCCTCAAGATCAAGAAATCAAATTTTTATGATACGGAAATTCCTAAATACCACTTGCTGACTATTTTGAACCACTGTACGCTTTCTTACACTTCATTCATTCTTTCGAAGTATATTTAAACCATTAGAGTTCAATTACTTACGTTTTATTATATGCATTGGTAAAATTTGTGAACATATAATTTTTATTCTTTTAACAATACGCTCAATGAATTGAAATTATCTTAAAATGTTGATGAATAGGCACATCGACGAAAGTTTGAATTGAAGTAGGCTTTTATCCAAGAAAAACAACAGTAAAATTCCCAATTTGCATTCAGAGCGTGATAAAGGGCTTTTGTACGCAGTAACATGGCTTTTCTCAGATTTAAATCAAGCGTTGATTCTGCATGCAACTGTCAAAAATACTAAGCTCTGCAATAATTTGCTTTTAGCATTACTGAGAGGTGTCATTTCATTCTAATTATTTAGTACACGTGTATAAATAATGAAAACCTTAGTGGGTATTTATCAGTGGAGCACACTAGGGTCCAGGGGGTCAGGATCCCTCCCATAGGTCTTGCTTTTTCCCCCCGATCGATTACGATTCTATATTTTGTGCGTGAAATAATTTCAAACAAAGGTTACAATAACTTCTGTTTTAATAAGTGAAAAAATAAAACCCGCATGTTAAGAGATTTTTTAAAATATTGTGCACTTAGCCTATGAGAAGAAGAATAGGGATTATAAATGAATACACAGTAATAAGTATGTTTTTAGTTTTGTGATTACAAATTGAAATGAGATCCTTTGAACTTGAATTCATTTTTTTATTATGAGAAAAATAAAAGCGTAAATTATTTAATTTCTGGTTATTTCTTTACTTAATGCTAATTATTTATTCATTAGCTTATTTTTTACTGTTTTTTGTTCTCGGGAATCGATAAAATCAAGTCAATATGTTTGACGGCGTAATAATGGAATGAGACTTTCGACCTTGGACCCTCCCTTTAAAAAATTCATGTGCGCCACTGGTAATATGGTATCCTTCTGATCACTAACAAGACAACAGCATTTTTTTTCTTTTCCTGTTTTCTATCGTGCCAACATGCAGATTCGTCAGTTTCTTTATTTCCTCTTTTGATGCGCAGAAAATTCATAGACAAAACAAAAGCATAATTTTCTAATTAAAAACTGCACAGAAAATCCTTGTACAGGGCGCGATTGTTTTCGAAAGATTTACTATTTATGCCTTTTTATTAATTGTAACATTCATCAAACTAGCTATCAGCAAACCTAACTACACAACTACCAAATGTTTTTATTTTATGCTCACACCGACATCCGCAGAAATTCTTCGACATTTTTCTATGATTAATTTGCTTTTCTTTTCAAGAATAGTTTCAGAAATTTCTGTAAAAAGTAAAGCAATCTTTCATCGATAAAGTTATAAAGATCATCAGTGTTCCGCTCGCCCTCTCCCCCTCAATTATATATTGAAAAATACATAAATGAATGAACTGAACGAATAAATATAAAACAAATTAAAAAAAAACGAAGATTATGCGCCCATGAATTGCAAAACAAATACAGAATTCGATTCGAAGAGTAAATGTGTAGAATTGTCCCGCGGTTCCAAAGTTTTCAAGTAAAAGTGAGAAGGGTGGTAGAATAGAATAGGAGAATTGGATTCTTTTTTCTTCATCCTCATACTACACCCTTCTACCCGATCTGTTGTCGTGGTGGGAAACAGGCCGGAGGGGTGGGGGACATGTTTTGGAACAGAATCCTTCTTAGCTCGCTCTCTGCCCTCGTCCGACCGTAAAGGAGTACCGATGGGGACAGCTTAGATTTACGACTGCCTTTCAACAACTCAATGATTGACGTTGTCCATCATGAAATCTGACCAATTAGCAGTGCAAAAAAATCGAGTTAGACCCTCCCAGATACACCCCCTGTGTTGCCACAGATTTCGTGTTTTCGTCGAATCTGATTTTACGGAGAGGTTTAGAAGAGCCTTAAGGTTTCGGGGACTTACTTAATCTTATTATTTGAGCTGCGCTTGTGTGCTTTTAGTGACAGGTGAAAAATGGGTTTTATAATCTCGGACAGTAACAAAGTCCGACTATCTACTGCAGACTGCAGAGTGAAGTACATTAACGTAGAATTGCTATAGTGATCCGACAGTTAATACAGGGACACTTCCTTTGAGTAGAATTACTAGAAATTTGACTGCAATAAGAAACACAATGACAATTCTGAAACCTTTGGTTTTTCCGCAGTTTAGCAGCTCGGCGCTCAGACTAATAGTTAGTTTTAGCGAGGCAAACATGGAAAGGATGGAGCACGAGAAACCGAAAATTACGAAGCGGAATCAAACCAGTTTGAGAGATTTTTTTAAAAAACCTAAATTATCAAATGACTCACAAATTACTGTTATCGAAGAACAGAAAACAAATGAAGATGTTTCTTACGGAGGGAAAGACCAGCTTCCTATAGAGAAAATTTCCGACCAGTTTCCTATGGAGGAAGGACTAGAGCCCCTACCAGTTCCTATGGAGGAAAAACGTTTCAATGACATTTCCAGCTATGTCAATCGAAAATTGTCAAACGAGGAAAAACTCAAAGCTCTTGCGGGATTGTGGGAGCCAGATAAAAAATATGTTTTTCCAGCTGAGGACTGTGGTCGCTTTAAACGACATTTTCAAACGAATTGGCTAATGCAGTTCAAATGGTTGGCCTATTCTGATCAAGAAAAAGGAACATTCTGCAAGTTCTGTGTGCTTTTCCGTAGCGAGGATACAGTTGGTAAAGGGAAACATGTCATGATTGGAAAACTTGTATCCAAACCGTGCAAAAATTTAAAAGATAGTTTGGAAATATTCCGAAGTCACGAACGCACAAGCTACCATCAAAACTGTATGCTTACTGCAGATAGCATTCGATCGATATCAGAAAAAGAGACGGAAGATATTGCTGTTCAAGTTGACAACCAAAGGAAAGTTACTGCAAGAAAAAACCGAGCAGCACTTGTTCCAATTGTTCAAACTATCAGACTTTGCGGGAAGCAGCAGATAGCTTTGAGAGGCCACCAAGATTCTGGTCGCATCACACTAGAAGATCCTGAAAAGAACGACGGTAATTTTCGTGCTCTTTTGCGGTATCGGGCAGCTGGTGGTGATGTTGATTTAAGGCAACATTTAGTGATGAGTGCAGGAAACGCAATGTATACTAGCCCACGTTTACAAAACGAAATTATTAACACATTTGGGGAAATGATTCAGATGCAAATCAGAGACAGAGTACACAAATCTGGATTATTTTCAGTTCTAGCCGATGAAACAACAGATATTGCTGGTATTCAACAATTTTCTCTGTGTGTCCGATACTTAGAAGATGCGACAATTTTCTCTGAGTGTCCGATACTTAGAAGATGCGACTGCGAGTGTCAGGGAGGATTTCCTATGCTTTGTTCCTGTCAACGATGTTACCGGAAAAGGACTTTGCACGACGATTAAGGATGCTTTAAGTAATCTCGGAATTGATTTGCACAATCTCCGTGGCCAAGGCTATGATGGTGCTTCAGCAATGCGAGGAGAGTTCAAGCCATAATGAAGCAAACGTACCCAAAGGCTTTATACACGCATTGCGCGTCCCACTCTTTAAACTTATGTTTATCTGACGGTTGCAAAAGTCGAGATATTCGGAATATGTACGCAATTTTGAAAGAAATATGCACTTTTTTCAAATCATCAAGTAAACGATCAGAAATTTTAAAGAAGTGGATTAAAAGGAAAAATCCTGAAACAAATGTTACAAAATTGAAGAGAATGTGTGAGACGCGATGGGTCTTGAGACACGAAGCAATCGTATTGTTCAAGGAGAATATGTGCGCAGTCGTCTCTGCTTTAGAAGAAATTGGAGAGGAATCTTCAACAAAAGATAGCAGCAAAGCACAGAGTCGACTTAATAATGTGTGCAATTTTAGTTTTTTATTATTCTTGTTTGTAGCCTCCAAACTTCTTTCTTATACGTATAATCTCTCAGAATACTTGCAGTTGAAAAATCTAGACCTAGTTAATGCTCTAGACATGGTTGCTAGCGTTAGCAATCTGTTACAAAAAATGAGAGAAGATGCAGAAATGAGATTTAAAAATATTTTTGAAGAAGTACAAAGTCTTGCTGAAGATTTAAACGTTGCTGAAAGCATTCCAAGACTTTTCAACTCGCAACTATACAGAAAAAATGTGCCTTACACGACGACAGAGGAGTATTTCAGGAGAGCCGTATTCATTCCATTCTTAGACGACATAATCCTTTCCCTGGACGAGCGGTTTTTGTCTCACCAGGAAATTTTGAAAGCGTTTAAAAATATACTTCCACAGAATGTACACAAAGAAAACTTTTCATCAATTGAAAGTTTGATTAAGCTGTACCGGAGCGATATGTCTGGTTATCAAGAAGTTATAGAAGCAGAGTTTGAGCTTTGGAAAAAAAAGTGGTGCGCCATCGCTCCATCCCTTAGACCTTCTTCGGGAATCGACGCAATCGCTAAGTGCCCAAAAGATATGTTTCCAAACATTTATACTCTTTTAAAAATTCTGTGCATCTTACCAGTGACAATTGCAACAGCTGAACGAAGTTTTTCGACTTTGCGTTCATTAAAAACATACTTAAGGAACGCTATTAGTGAAACAAGACTAAACGGACTTGCACTTCTCTCCATACACAGGGATATAAACATTTCCGACGACATAATTTTAGATGAATTTTCGAAAAAATCTAGGAAGCTGGATCTAATATTGTAACATGTAAGTTTTAGATGTTTTTTTATCATTATAAAAATCTTCAGAATTCATTATAGCACATGTAACAATAATTATAATAAAGAACAAGTTTTTTTTTTTATGATGTATTTTTGAAATCTTACATTCGTATTGATATCAGAAAAGCGATACATGAACTTTTCTTAGCTACAGTTCATAAGTATCGCCCCCCCCCCCCAGCTCAAAGACTTTCGAGCTCAGCCCCCCCCCCCCCCTCGAACTGATTTGTCTGCGTACGCCGCTGCTGTAATCGTAATTACGTTTTGCCAGAGGATTATAATCGTAATCATAATTGTAATCCCTCTTTTTTGTGCCCGTAATCATAATCGTAATCGATTACATTCCCTCGTAATTGACTCCAAGCCTGGTGTATACAGAACACCTTTTTCATCACTCAATCTCTTAGCACGAAGATACGATTCCTCCATCCGTGAAAATAATCCACCGTCAGGGGAGATTCGGGAGGAGTGGGACAAATGCATTTTTGTCTAAATGAAATATTAGGTTTCATATCTAGTTTTTCTACTTGATGGAGCACCTAACACCTATAGATAGATTATAGACTCTATAGATTGAGGCTAATTGTTACTCGAAATACGATATTGCTTGTGGTTAAACAGAAAACATTATTTTATGTCTCAGAAGTTCATAAAAGTCTTGCTTTTCTCAATGCTTCGTCAGTTTTGTTTGCTGTGAAATAAAAACGTTATCAATGTCTAATAAGCATTTCTAATTGCGTTCCTATTGAATCTTAAATGGCTTATTATGTTCACAATTCTTGTTCTGTTAATCCGCTTTTTTTCCTTTTTAAATAGCCTCTTGTTCAGTCTCGTTGCTTTTGTTGGATATCTTTGCCTCCACAAATTCACTTCTCTTGCATTGAAAAAGGGTTTCTTGTTTACTCCGAAACACGTGTATGCAGTTTCCTGCGAATTTGTGCTTATTTTCGTTGTTTTATTTCTTTTTTTTTTCCATTACCTAAGATATAGTATTTGAAAACTAACAGTCAAATAAAGCCAAAATTTAACATGATTTGTGTGAGAAATGTTTCAAATAGCAGAGAAAAGTCCTGCAGCGGGAGGAATTGAACATCCATTAGTGAGGGAGCAATCGGGGATAAGATATTTCCTCTGAAATTGATGTTCCTTTTTGTTCTCTTATTTCTGAGTTTCTATTTAGCTAAATATGTTAAAGATTCAAGTTTTTAATTTATCTTAATATTGTTTGTTAAAATTAATTGCTGGGGTTTTGCAATGAATTATCAAGTTGATGATCTTAAATTTATAAAAATGTACAAGCTGGTATAGGGGAGACCGGGGTAAAGTGAGACAGCATACAGGGCACACAGAGACAGCATATAGGGTCGAATGAAACATAATATGTTCAATATTTAAAATCAGAGTTAAATCATAATAAAAATTTTTATTTTCAAACCATAAAAAAAATTGATTTTGCTTTGTACCGTAGAAGTTGTTAACAAAAATTTAATATTTTATTCGGAACGGATGCATCATCTAGTAGATGGATTAATAAAAACGTTCAAAATGGTTTTTCAATGTGAACAAGTCTCCATCGTCATCAACTGACATTAGAACATTTTCGAAACAAAAATATTTGCTTGATGCCTAATTCTATGAGAACAAAGCGTCAGTAAGTATCTCACTATCAAGTTCTTCAAATCCAGAAGGTAAATTTTCGCACATGGCAACATGTTCTGATAAAATATCAGATCCCCTATTTAATTTCTCCCACCTCATCAGTTGTGTCAAAAAATTAGTCAACATTTATTCTATATTTTTGAAAAAAAAAAAAAAAAATAATAATAATAATTTCTCTAGGTTTTGTGCTAACTTCTTTTGAAATTTGTTTTCCAGCAGCATCAGTCGCAATGATACTTTTATTTGTTTTATACTTTTTCTTCATCACTCAACCTTTTCTCTCTCTGGTCTTTGGATATCTCTAAAACTCTAAGAACCTAAGAAAACACTTACTACTACACTAGAGCAAAAGGGATCTTTTGGATCACACGCACAGTTATATCTATAAATTACAGATTATAATGATTTAGTTTATCTGAAATGTCACTTGAAATCGGAAGAGGAGTTACAAATGAATTTCTCATGGAATCGTCAGAAAATGTCCCTATTTTCGCCTTACATGGTTTAATTCGCATTTTTGACGAAGTAAGAATACCTGCAAAGTAAATAAACAGCAAGTTGAATACTCTTGGATTGTAAAATAAATTTAAAAGCATCCCTTTCGAATTAGAATTCAGAATTGGCACAGTGGGACAGTCTCACCCTGCCCTTTGCCCGAACTACGACTGTCTGATTGTACCCCACTCTGCCTTTTTCTTCTATCTCAACGTTTTAAGGAATTCATTTAAAGCTTATCCTAAATGTTCTAACTGATAATTTGGTAATTAGCTGCATTGGTAGAACAATGAAAGTGATCAAATGGTTCATTTTTATTCACAAAAGAAAATGTTATAAATAGGTGCATGCGAGAGTCAAAAAATAAACGTAGCTCTCCTGAAATCAGAAAAATAACGATCATTTGATTGTATCAAACAGAAGCAAAAACTGGATAATTGCTGCAGATTCATGTGGATACCTAACACCATTTACCGGTTATAATTTAAAATGGGGCTATAATTAAAACTTGGGCTCGTTGATCATTTAAAACTGCATCGAACATTGATTAATCATTTTGGAAGGAGTCACTTCCACTGGACGTCCCGAAAGATGTTCATAATTTGTGGATATATGACTACGTTTAAACTCATTTGTTCAGTTGTAAACAGTTGCAGCACAAGAGTACATACGCCACGAATCCCATCCAAACACCCCCCCCCCCCTCTCCCTAGTTAACAGACAGTTCTATACATCGTACGAAAGTTACATTTTCCCATTTTGTTAAATAAACGAAAGTTTGTTGCTTCAATCAGCTATAAAAGATGAAACTACGTGATAGGTACAGCCAAACTTGAACAGCCCTCCAGAGATCTAGAGACAGATCGTGCTTACTAAAACCAAACATTTTTCGGTAATACTTGTGCCATTTCTTCAGTTGTCTGAGACTTATTAAACGAATCTTGTTGATCTTGGATGACACGAGATGCAATATTTAGAGAAAAAATTGAATGCTAACCCACACAGAAGAAATTTCTGTAACATAAGAAGGAATTCCCCCCTTTTTTTTTGGTGTGGGGGGGGAGGGAGAATTTTTTTTATTGTCGAGTAAATTTTTCTATTTCGAGTAAGACCCCTTATCTTTTTTTAGATATGCTTAGTTTAAATTCAAATAAAAGAGGGATGACCCACTTACTCCTTATGGGGTAAGTGGGACATGCATATGTTTTGTTTTTTGAAACATAATCGTTAAGAATATATAAAGCATTAGTTTAGAAAATAATGATGAACTTTTGTTTATTAGTAATGTCCAAGATAAAATGTATAAATATTTTAATTATTGTTTGATAAAGTTGAGGATCATGCTGACAATTTTAAGCAATTTGCTCTGCAAAATTGCAAGTTTATGTAATATTTCCTTCGCGCTGTTGTAATTTAATAATATGTTTAGGAGAAAGTCAAATACGATAAGAAGCAAAAATTTTGGAGATTTTTTTATGACATTTATATTCGCTGTAGGGAAAGCTACAGTTTAGGAAAATTCTTCTTGCAACTCTTTTGCTTAATATGATATTTTAGAAGAGTTTACTAACGGGATCGGGTAGTATGAAGGACAAAAACTGAAACATCAAACTAATTCAGTATCATTATACAATGCCGGCAAAAAATCTTTACATGTGGGTGGCAATTAAAACCTGACATGCAAACTTCGTGTAATGATTTTACTCAGGCCCGTGTCCAGGTTTTCATAAAGGAAGGGGCTTTAAAGCTTTTACATCCTTAAAACTTTCGTTTTAAACTTTAAATTGCCAATCACAGCATGGCATCTAGCTGCAAAGACCAAACTTGGTTTGTTTCTTTTTTTATCAAACCTAAAAAACTAAGTGGTATATTGCAATTAGTATTAAAAACTGTCCACAGAATCTTTTATAATGTAGTATGTACATTAGGTTTCATATTCTGAAGCAATGCTTAAATGAAAAAGAGCTTAGTGTAGATGCACATTATATTACCAAACACAATCAATGCATAATGCATCTTCATAGCTGCAACATGTACCGAATTCATTAAGCAATTTTAAAGCTGAAATTGCTTTAGGTTGACATCATTTAGTGGTTTTTCTCTACCATTGTTTTTCCAAAATGTTATTCCAGTCGGTAAAGCTCTAACGGTCTTAAATTGCAGAAAAACTTCAGAGAGAAAGGTTATTTTTTTCTAAGCGTTGCACTCAAACTTTCAAATTAAAGTTAAAAAAGTCAGCTATGCATTTTCTTCTTTTGAATTATTATTTTTTTCCCAATGGGAGGGGTTTAACCCCTAAAACCCTCCTCTTAGACACGGCTCTGATTTTACTAGGCTTTCCCACCCTAGTGATTATGAGACGACCGGCTGGTTACACTGTGCTCCAGTTGTCTGGCCAGTCGTCTCATTAGGGTGAACGGAGCATGCCAAGTAAAATCAGAAGTTTGCATTTCAGGTTTTTAATTGCCACCCACATGTAAAAATATTATTTATTTTTGCTTGCGCTGTGTTCACCAAGCAATGTAATTAAATTTTTGAGCTTGAATATAACATTTGTACACAGCTCAAAGCAAACATAATCAAATTAAAGAAACGACAACAAACATTACATTACAACCCAGGGTTCCCCGTACCTACCAGAGATGTGTTACCGGTTGAGTAGGGACTTGGAGATAGTTCAGAAAAAACAACATATGAATCAAAACTTTAGGTGTATCTTTTTCACTGGGAAGTTTTTCTGGTAAGGTTTTTTTGGGGAAGTGGGTCACTGGGGTAAGTGGATCCCCCTAAAACTGAAATATACATGTGACTTCAACATTTTTTTTTGCACTGATTATGTCACATTTCTTCACAGTGATTGGTTTTAAACATATTTGGACTTCGTGGAACATTTTGATAGGTCATAGAACTGATGTAAAAAAAAAAAAAAAAATCCGAAAAATATTTCTCAGAGAGTTCAAGAAACATTTTTCAAATAAGTGTTTCTAGACCAGTTTTTATTATTTTTTCATACTCATTAAACTTAATGTAAATTTAATTAAACTTAATGCTCATTAAATGTATGGTTTACTTTAAAGTGCATGCTGCAATATACATTTTTTCATGAAGCATAATACAATAATGCTTTATGCAAAAAGAGGAGTGTTTAAGAGGAGGGACCCCATTTACTCCATGCATTTTTTCCGCAAAGGGTACGTGGGTTACCTCACTATGGGGTAAGTGGGTCCCCCTATAAGAGTGACAAATTTAGAATCAAAAGCAACTCTGATGAAAAATTTCTATAAATGAAATACAAGATAACTATGAAGCCCTAGTAAGAATTGTAAGTTCAGCTACAAATGTATTTTTTGCCAGAGGTTGGCACACTTAGATTGGCCGTTGCTGAAAGAGCGTGATCTGTATTTGCAATATCTGAACAAATAGCCTTCTTATCGCAATGAATCTATCTTATACCATCCTGAATAATATTCTTTCCTGTTAAAAAAAAAAAAAAAAAACATATGATGCTGTTTTATAATTACTTTCAAGAAGGTCGATATTTGCTACCCATTTTTTCCAAAGTGCTTTATAAGGCTTCTTGGAAAGTTTCGTTTTCGAGTTGAAATGACTGATATCATTCATTTTTTGTTTCCTCTCATTTACTTATTTTGTATTTTCAAATTAAAAGCAGAAAAGTGCCCATACTTGCTCTTTTTCCTCCATGCTGAATATGTAATAATAGTTAAACATTAATATTTTTGTTGTATTTTAAAGAAATTTCCTATAAGCGACATAAAATAAAACCTGCGTTACATCGGCACATTTATCAAAAACTGCCAACTCGTCTTCCAACGTAGCATTTATTAACTTTCTCAAATTTAGTCAAAATAAATAAATAAATAAATAAATAAATAAAAATAAAAAAAAAATAAATAAATAAAAATAAAAAGTAAATAAAAAAAAGGACGAACATTCCAGACGGTTAATTTTTAAATTACATGTAGCAGCTTTGCAAGAAATCAAAAACGCTTTAGCCCAGTTTTCTAAAGCTCTATATAATAATCTGCGATGAATTGCGGAACTAGCAAACATGATGCAATAAGTAATATAAAAGTATCCAATAAAAAAACCATATGCTAAAAATTTCATCCACAACCGTAATATCTCGTTAGGTTAAATACTGCAATTTACGATAATCCTTAGAAAACTTCATACTTTTAGACATTAAGTATGTAGGTCAACCGAGCAGGTTACGCACTGAAGCGACCGGCAATTGTGGGGAGAGCATTTAAGCCAGAAAAAGAACGATAGGTATTTGAGAACTGACGTTTAGTGAAATTAATGAGGCTAATGTGTAGGCACAATTATATTTTTTACCGCTCTTTATCTGAGTAATAGTCTTAAAATATTATCGTTGTAGTAATTGGGTAATTAAAATCCTTCTTTGTTAATGACGAAAATAGACACTGAAAGCCTATATGCTTGGGTACTTAAAACTTGTAAAATAAACAAATAAATAAAAAAATAAATGAAAGTAACGTTTGCAAGTTATCAATGAATATCTTTGGCATCTCTTCTATCAATATAATATATGAAATGAACGTGTGTTTGTGTGTGTGTTTGTTCCTTACACAAATCCACATTTGGAATCGAATTTTTTTTCCAAACTCCGCACAGAGGTCCTTTTGATGCACTGGAATTCACATAGGATTTTTTTTTCGCCCCAACGGAGGGTGAAATTCTCCTTAGGAGGGTTTTAGCCAGAAAATTCGTGAAACGGAATGTTTACGCCGATTAATAATAATGACCAAACTTTTGGAATTTAAGAAAGAATTCAAAGAGGTCTAAATTAAAAGTTTTAGTCATAAAATTGCTCTTTTGCACGATGACGGAAAACTGCACTTTTTTTCTTTTATTTAAGGCTAATTGTTGAACATGCGTCACTTGACATATCTTTTATCTTCAAGGTAGACCGTGCAACGCAGCTAGTTCACAATAAAATGTTTGCTGAGAAAGAGTAATATAAATTGCATAAATAAAACTCTACATGTTCATAAGTTCCAGTGGAGGAAAAAAAGGGTGTTGCTGAAGAGGTCAAGAAAGTCCTGCTCTCTTTTTCGAACTTTTTGAAAACTTAAATATTAGGAAAGCATTGTAACACTCTTCTGAATCTGCAAAAAAAACAGCCATTAAAGTCTTTAAAATTTTGAAACAATTATGTCTGCTACAACTTTTTACATTTTTAAAAGAAAATTTCATGCGTGAAAGACAAAGGATTAATTTTATAAGTCAAGCGCATTGAATGTTCGAGAGCAAAATATTAGCCCAGCCTCCTAAATACAGTTCAATAAAATTTCTATACATTCGCTTTTTCCGGATGTTTCGCTTTTTTTTCCATCGAAAAAAGTGGCTTTGCCAATGTGAAATACTTGTCTTCATTTATAGTTGCTATTTGTACAATTCTAACTTCATTGTTTTTTCGTAACTAACAGCACAAATATACACATTTTTTGTTTTTGTCAGGATTTGTTAATTTAAATTAAAGTTGAAAAAAATTTGATTTATCTTTGATAACGCATTTCAATTAATATAGAGGAAATAACAGACTGTGAGCAGTTTACAAAGAACAATTAATAAAAATGTTACAAAATTATGCCAAAACCAAAGTCCAACAAAAATCTTGGTTTTCAAACATTTTCTTTTTAAATAGGTTAGACATACTTTTTTGTTGAAATTGAAAGCTAAAATTTGTAGCTGCATTGGTTTGGAAATCAAATTTTTGAAACTTAGTTTTCAATGTGTATGGAAGAAAATGGGTTTTCCTTCCAAAAGAATGGGAGACATTTTTCATCCCGTAAACAAATAAAATGATTTATTTTTATGCCGGGAAACAGGATTTATGCAGCTTTTTCATAAATATTTACGTTGAAAGAGATACAACTTCACGTAATATACAATTTCACGTTAGTGTCATAGAAAATAGCAAACAGACCATAATAAAGAAAACGGAATGTTTAAGTTAAATTTAAATAAATTGGATAATACATACTAGTTTTTTTTTCATTCAGGTTTTGTTTGCTTAAATATCATTAATCTTAAGCTTAACTGTAATCCTCAAATGGAATGCGTTTCCTTTTTTATTTTAGAAAAAATACATAATGCAGCATTGTTTTAATGTCCTTTTTTAGAGGAAGAAATAAAATTCTTCTAAATGCAGATGGTCTGCATTTTAAGCTCACGTATCATAAAACTTATTTACGAATAAATGTATCAAATGCTTATTCACTATAGAGTTATCTTTTTCTTTGTTTCGTATTTCAAATTCTGTGCTAAATAATTGCAATAATAATACTATTAAAATTAAAAAATATATCGAACAGGAACAAACCTGAGTAGGTCCCAGATGCCAAATTTTCTAGAACAGCAAAACGTTTGTTGAAATCTTCAGTAATGAGCAGATGTGGCTAGAAAGCTACTACAGAAATTTTCACTGAGATGATGTTTTAGCTATCTTAGCTGGGCGATGAATAATTTTGAAACTGCAATTTCTTTTTATATAAAATCGCGTCTTTTTTTTGCGCAATATTTACATTGGTTTTGCTTTTTATTTGGTCATTGTCCAAAGATTTATCTATCTCTTTCACTCTGATTTAAACCTATTATTAGACTCATTGCATAGTACAAAGTTTTGAGTGTATGCACGGCCTGATTACTGAATAGGCCAACTAAGCTGTGTCTAAGGCCCACCCTTTTTTAAAGACTCCTAAATGGCTAAAATTTTTTTAGTTAATGGCCAAAACTGTAAAGTTTGGCTACAGGGGTCCCCCGAAAAAGTGTTTGGCCCATGATTTCCCGGCATCTTAATCGGGTCCTGTGTTATGTTTCAGGCCTTCTAACTTTTTTTCTTTATATTTCATCTTTTTTGGAGTTAGAGCATTTCGAAGAAAAAAATAAATAGCTCTGTTGGTTGTGCGTTTCATTCTCTTATTTTAATTAAAATAATAAAAGATGCACTGAACTAGTTTCAACACAATCCGCGAAACAGAAAGTTGTGCACTCAACCACATTTCATTTCTGAATAGGTTCATTTATGAAACAATTTTGATTTCTCTCTATTGTCTCACTCGAAACTCTGAAGACTTTGCTTTATTTACAAAGTGAACTGAATAATGATTAGAAAATAAGAAACTTTTACAAAACATTCTGATGACTTTTAAGAACATAGCATTTGCTGTTCCTCCATATACGGCAATTTTCTCTAGCAGGACGAAATGAAGATTACAACCTTGGGCGAATTCATGTGAAGAAGAGAGAATTTTTGATTTTTTTTTTCATTTTGGTTGCTAATGGCTCAGCCACCTGTATATCGCTTTTAGCTGAAGGCTTCATACTTTAAGGTGGAGTTAGGCTGAGATAAGTACACTCGCTTTGTCTATTGTGTATGGCATTGCAGGTTGCGTGCGCTGCTTGTTATGATATTCTAAATCATTACGAAGTTTTTCATTCTGTGAGTCTATTATTATTGTACAGAGTGTACTATCCATAAGTGCTCGTTCTGAGAAATTTTAAACTTAGATTTAGAGACCAGAAAAAGTTTATCTGTCATTACTCTTCACGAACGCAATTATCTTTCTTATACACAACGCGAGATTGCTTCAAAATGCAAAATAAGCCTAGGTGCAGTGCATAAACTCATTAAGAAAATGTGACTGGTTGAATTTCAACTCGTCAGAGCTGCTATTACGACCGAATGTTTGCAAAAAGTGCCAGAGACGATCATTTCTTACTGAAAGTAAGAAAAAAAGCCTTTGCAAGACTAGTTTTTATCTTACATAAGACTTGCATGATATCAGTGTTATTGTACACAACTCAAAAGTCTGCCGCACGTCGTTGGAGACAGCGCAGCTCTTTTTTTTCTTCTTTACATTAGTTTGTAGGGGAATATAAAAGCTTGAAACAGCAAGGTCCTTTGAAGGATAAGAAAAATTTCGGTCTGAGACGTTTCATCTCTAATGCACAGGGGAAGCTGCTGTACACACGGACAAAATTTACATTTCAATTTTTGCTGGTCTCTGGGAATGGATAATCGATCGGAAAAAATTTCTGGCAGAATCTACAACTTATCATCTAATTTGGCAATTTTTGTCAAATGAAAATCTCAAAGCTTTCAACTTCAATTTTTTTCTTAAAAACCATCTTTTTTGTCCGTGGGTACAACACCCCGTTCACCCCGCGGACAGGTGCCTTTGTACCCATGGACATAAAAATATATATATATAAATCGGTCTGAGGAACTCAATTATACTCAATACATTTTTATAGTCATTTTATATTGAAATGTTTCAAACATACATTGAAAATAACATTAAATAAAATATCCAACAGAAATTAAACTTTGAAAATTAATCGAAGGCTTTTTCCCTTTTTTTTTAATTTTCCTTAATTTTTAACATCAGTGAACTCTTTAAAAAAATTATTACTCTCAAGAGAGTGAATGATGTTATGAATAATTAATATGATTTTAAACAAAACAATAACTAGATTCATGATATTATGGCTCTCTTTGTACCTACATAATAACCTCAATGTATATGGAAATTGAAACCTTTAACCAAAATTAACCCATTATAAAAGAACTCAGTTTAGATTAAACCAACAAAAATCTGTGAAAGTCGAGTTCAAATAAAAACAGGTGGATTGACGGTCTGTAGAACCTACAACAGGTGGGGGTTACTTCAACACTATATCTTCAAGCCCTACTTCAAATTCATTATCATTGTTGAAAGCAAATTTCGGACATTGATGACAAGGCACCATTTTGAGGTACTTCACATTATAAGAAGACTCACGTGTGACCCAAGGAGACAAAAAATTGCCGTCCGTGGGTGCATATAGTTACGTGTCCTTGGGTAAAAAGGTACGCCATTTTGGTTTTGCAAGCCAGTCACATCGACAGGACCACAGTTTTACAACATTGAAAATCAGAAACAAAACCTTCACAATATAGGGAATCATGGCACCTACAACAAAAATGAATAATAAAATCCACGACGAACGATAAAAAAAAAGAAATTGCTCATGTTTTTTTTTTTTTTTACTTAGATCCTATTAAAACCGAAAAAATGTGATATAATCTTAATTATTCGTTTGATGGCGTTGAAACTTCCTGGGGTACTGGAGAGGTCTGTGACACACATGTTGAACCCCAATTAGGATCTCTCTCTCCACGATACCCAGAATTTCCCGACCAACGTCCATAGGTACAACCGTCTGTGGGTACAGCAGCTTCCTCTATATCTGAAAGTCTTTGAAGATTGGAATTCAAAAATGCAAATTACAGTTTTATTTCGAAAATGCAGTAGAGAAATTCTTTTACTAATCGCAGTCAACACTTTTACATCTAAATATGTTTTCGAATGCAAAGAATTGTAAGTGTTGTTGTGTGACAAAGAAAAAAAAAGGATGAAAACGTACATTCTAATATATTTATATAGTTAGCAATGCGAACTGTGATGCATTGAACTCAGTAATTAAGATACAAGTCAATCTTGCTGTTTACAATTAGAAAATTATAAATAAAATAAATTTGGTGATTTCTAGAAAAATGCTGAACTGAAGTTTAGCAGTAGCCCTACGTATAAGTGCGGAATGTTGAAGAAAAATTGTGAAAGATGTGTTTCTAAATGTGTGCTTCCGAAAAATGATAATGGAGAACAATAACAAAAATAATCATTTTTAAACAAATAAAGAGATCAATCAAATAAAATGGCCAAAGTTTCAATTATTTTTCCTTTTTTCAACATTTTTTTCTATAGAGGTCAATGCCGTAAAATGAAAGAATAACTATTAGTTTTATATGAAATTAATAAATAAATCACAAACAAGTTTATAGTTTGATCGTTGATGAAACATGCATTTTCTTATAATGACTGAAAAACTTGTAATATAAATGTAATTTACTATAAATATGCGAAGATGACTTCTAGGAAAAGTACGGTTGGTTTACGTAACCTACTTTGCATGATTTAATGGAAAAACCACAAAATTCCTCAAAAGAGAAGAGACCCAGAGATAAATAGCGCTAATAGAACAGCAAAGGATATACACGATGAAGACAAATTGTTCCGAGAGCAGTGGAGCAGAACATCCCGTTGGAACTTTGTTGGCTCCATGGTATCCATAGTGATGCACGTGCCCGGAAAACAGAATGGTCAACAGGGCCATCTAGCAATTGTTAAGCCAAACTCTTGTTTCATCAGAGATTTAACGTCTCTAAGCAACCCGAAAGGCAATGGAGCCTTTGGCCCACTTTCGAGGGCTCGCTGACCAGATGGTCCCTGGAGAGAAGGTCCCGTGGCAGCCATCAGTACTGGATGAAATTCTTTCAAATCCCTCTGGAACCTGCCTATCCAATGGCTTTTCAAGCCGTAACTGAACCACCCTCTGCCTCTCCCAAGTGGCAAGGATTTGGTATCAACAAGTACAGAGACGTCCAGGTAAGTGAACTATTATGTAATTCATTGGTTACAACTTCCGTGTTGCAGGAGAAATTTTATCTTCTTTTAGGGAGGGTCAATTTTGAGTTACCATAGCTCTCCATTTTGCCAGATGGATTTGTCTGAAAACGTGATATTTAATATTACTGGCGAGAAGATGAGGAAGAACTGGAAGTATTAAGGATTGTTATACCAGTATATTTCAAACAATTTTGATTTTTAACACGTAACCACAGGAAATCAATTATTTTAAAAGCTGTTACTCTATATGAAAATTTGAATATTAAAAAAAAAAAGCTTTCTTGCAAGATCAAACACCTTATTTTTAAAAGAATCTATTGCTTGAAAGGATTTCTTCAGTGAGAATTTGTTGCTCATTGTATGCTTATGAATGATGTTGAAGAAGACCGACAGATGAGATTAACGATTCAAAATGCATTAATGCGTAACTACAGGGATGTCATTAAGCATTAAAAATATTACGCTTTTAGTGCAAAGAAAACAAGTTCCTGACTAGTTTCCCCACAAAAAAAAATTGACCAAAAAAAAAAAGGTCTCCGAGGCATGTCAAGTGTGTGCCAAAGAATAAGTCAGTGAATGTTTCACTGGCGAGAAGATGAGGAAGAACTGGAAGTATTAAGGATTGTTATACCAGTATATTTCAAACAATTTTGATTTTTAGCACGTAACCACAGGAAATCAATTATTTTAAAAGCTGTTACTCTATATGAAAATTTGAATATTAAAAAAAAAAGCTTTCTTGCAAGATCAAACACCTTATTTTTAAAAGAACCCATTGTTTGAAAGGATTTCTTCAGTGAGAATTTGTTGCTCATTGTATGCTTATGAATGATGCTGAAGAAGACCGACAGATGAGATTAACGATTCAAAATGCATTAATGCGTAACTATAGGGGTGTCATTAAGCATTAAAAATATTATGCTTTTAGTGTAAAGAAAACAAGTTCCTGACTAGTTTCCCCACAGAAAAAAATTGACCAAAAAAAAAAAAAAAAAGGTCTCCGAAGCATGTCAAGTGTGTGCCAAAGAATAAGTCAGTGAATGTTTTTCATGGAATTTTTAATGTTACATCAGGATTACTTAATGTGATTTTCATCGACGTTAATCAAAATATACTGTCAAACCATGACTATACCTTTGTTTTCATTTTGCAAAACACCATGTGCACTGGATACCACAAGAAGGTCGTCATTACCAAATTTAAGGAATGAGGTGAGCAGCTTTTCATTTCTATGACTTGAAAGTATTTAGTTATTGTGCAAGTTTTAACGGTTGGTTTAAAAAAAAATTCATCTGAATAATATCTTTTTCTAGTGATATTTCAGGCAAGGTCAGAAATTCAAACCTCGTTTGAAATATTGATAAAGTTGAAGTTATTCAATGTTGATATGGTAACGCTATAAAATGTAATGTTTTTATCTTAGACTTCAAGAAATAAAATTGAGAGAACTCTTCAGTGTGAGGAATCTTTCTTTCCAACGACAAAGAAGCTATAAATTTTCTTGGAAAAATGTCACAGACGCAGATATATAGATGGTTAACCCTGTGATTTTCTAACAGAACACGATGAAAGTGATTGAAGACTTCCGGCTCCAGAACTATTTATCGATTTCTTCTTTTTCAGATCTTGTCAAACACTTTCATGAAAGATTTGCCTTCAAAGTTTTTTTGGCCTCGTTTGGAAAAAAAAAGAAGTAACTTTTCAATAATATGCGCTTTATCAGCCTTAAAGAGTGCTACATTTGAAAATTTCATAACTACATGATGTATGAAAAAGTTTAGAGGTTAATTATTAAAACTGAAAAATTTCGGTAATGAATTGTTAATCTGAAATTTAATTCTATTTTTTCAGTTGTCTCATCAGGAAAAATTTAGTATGATGTAACGAAAAATTAAAAAAAAAAATGTCTCCTTCTAATGTCGTTTACGTTTAGCATATAAATATTTAGTACTTGACTTTAAAAATATCGAACTGGAATGTTTAAAACATATTTTAGGCTATTGAACAAATTTCTTGTCAGGCTTTGGCTTATTTGACCATATGAAATACTTCCTTTGAATAAGAGCAAAAATGAACTTCAAAATAGATTTAAAAGACATTGTGGATTCATAACCAACCTTTCACTGAAAAAAGAATTCAGAGATTTGACTGATTGAACCTACCGTTTCTGATGATTTTTTTTACAGTTCAAATGAACAAATAAATAAAAGGAATAAACACAACGACTTTCAATGAATATTTTTTAATTGTCACTTGTTTAAATTAGACTTCTCTTTTTTGGTGTACCTTGGCTTCAGTTATCTGAACTGAATTTCGGAAGAGTCATGAAATAAGAGTTCATTTTAATGTAATACGAAATAGAAATTATGATAGTTTCTGCTACGAATTTGACGTTCTGGATTTGAAACAAAAGTAAGGATAAAACTGCTTCCAAGAAGATATTTTTGAAAACTTTTCAAACTATGATTTGACTCACATTTATATCCTGCCCATGATGAAAACAAGTATAGTTCTAATGAAATGTTTCAGGATTACGTGGTACATTTTCAGAATGGGAATTATGCTATCAAAAAGAAATATGATTGCATTAATGCCACCAAAGAATATAAATGTAAGATTTTTTTTTTCAATTTGCACATATTTATCCTTAATTGAATTTTTCTTTAAAGGTTAAAATATTATTATATATTGAGAGAATTATAATTTTCTTCATAGGACTTTTTCTATTCAAAACATAAATACAATGTTTTCCCTTTTATCTGGCAAACAATTTACCTTAAAATGCACACGTTTCACAAAAGGGTGAAATGTAATTACTTATTTACATGCGATTCATAAAAACATCTATTTGTTTCTTTGCATTAACCGTTTCCTACAATCTTCACTGAGGTTAATAATCTTGCCTCTAAAATTTTAAAATGTCTTAAATGTTGCAAACAGTAAGTGTAGAGATTTAATTTCTACTAAAATAAAATCTTCAGCTGGTAATTTATAATTAAAAATAACATATTTGTAAGGTTTAAAGAGTGACGTAATAAGAGTTAATTTCAGGTAAAAGCCGGTACGGAGTACAACCTTTTCCTATGCTCGCTTTTGAGTTCGAGCATAGGACGAAAGGCCATCCTAAGTGAAGAAAAAAGAGGAAAATCCTATCTCTTAAAGGTACGTTTTACGGAATTAGCCTTACCACATATCCTCTTTTACTATGTGTACACTACAGGAATCGCTTGCGCACTTTAATATTTCCAGCGAATAATACTGCAGTATCTTGTTTCATAATTCAAAATGTCAATTTTCAAATATCTCAGGATTAATTGTTAGACCTGGTTGCACGTACATGCACGGGTGTCACCCGGGACGGTAATTTTTGGTCCCTTTTCCCAGTCAAAGAGTAATTTTAATGTTTTGTCTAATAATGATGTTTGTCTTAATTACTTGCGTGGGTTTGAATCCATTTACCAACTAAATATTTTGCCTAACTAACCAAACAATCAGTCTATCTGTTTTCATACGGAAACTAAAGTCAACTGAATGCACTTTTTTATAAAAGATTTTTAACTGCCAATTTTCATTTTAGGTACTAAATAATTTTTAGTCGACCGAAAATAAAATATGAATGAATAACAATTCAAAGCTCACAGAAATGCTACATTTTAAGCTTTACACCAGCCTACGATATACAGGGTTTGGACAAAACAATGTGAGCAGTTTAAGGCATTGAAAAAAATATAACTTAAAAAGTATTCAGATAATGATTTAAAACTTTCCCCATAAAAAAAAGAGAAAACTCAAACTTCGTTTAAAAAATCTCTTATTTGGGAAGATTGGAATTACACGACGACGGTGTAAAATGCTGCAAGTTCAACTGCACATGCCCCGAAACTAACTATATTTGGTAATATTCAGATTAAAAAAAAAAAAAACCTCTTATAGAAAAAAAAACATTGAATGATTGAAAATTTTAAATTACACTATCCGATGCTTGTGGTTCCACAGACAGCAATTTTTACGCCTTCATATTTCAGAGGGTTAGATTTGGAAAAAAACCCTAACTTTGAGAATGCCTAACAGGTCAATTTCTCAACTTGATGATTTTCAGAAGGCTTTTGCATCTCACTAATTTCCATATTTCTCTGCATTTGACTTGAATCTCTTTATATTATTTACACCAGGTTTTTAGAGGTGTCCTTAAATCAAGGTTTGACTTCATATTTGTTTCATTGAAATTCACGAAAATTGGAGAAATATATGAGAATTAACTTTGAGTTCCCGTAAAGAACAAATATTTAACATTTTTTTTTCTTTGCGAAAATACATTTAGATCTTGTTTTATTAAGTTTACCAACTTGCAAAATATACAGAATATGTAATTTTTTAAGCGCAATTGCTTGTTATTTGCATAAAATTGAAGTTCTGTTACGTAGAGTTTTGCTTTTGGGAAAATGATGTTGATTTCGTATTTTGTAGTAGGTATTCGTTTTAAATAAATTTTTCACTCCAAAAGAATAATTTCTAAAAATCGCTTTTTTGAGTATAAATGTGAAAAAGTACTCATAAAAAGCAATCGCGTAAGTTTTTTTTTTGATATGCTGAAGGATATCGTGCAGATTTGATCAATTATGAAAACAGACTTTCTTTTATAAATAGCATTAATTCAACATTTGCTAATACTGTTTTAGAAATGAAGCAGTTTCAGTATAATTGCATTTTCAAATCATTTTGACACTTTCAAACAGGAGTCTGAAGCTGTTAAAACTTGTTTATCACTACACTCAAACCTGCTTTTGTGAGCTCTTTTTTTATGTGATTTTTGTGCCATTTTTTTGTGCGAATTTTTTTGTGCGATTTTTTTTTTTTTTTTATTTTGTGCAGTGTATGAAACTTTCAATCAGATTGAGACTCAATTGACGAAATTCTTTATAAAGAGAGTGGTTCTTTTAATGCAATTTTTTTATGCGGTCTCTTATCTACCGCACAAAAACAGGTTTGAGTACTTTAGTCATTTTTTGCTGTATTGTGTTATTGTTTGTTATTTGTAATTACTTTAGACATTTTGTTAATATCAAAGATAGAGTATTAAAACTACTAGTGGTAAATATCTATTTTGAACATGAAAGGAGAAGGTTGAATGGTATTTACTAATACATTTAAAAACTATTATTTCAACATTTTACTTCATAGTTGTTATGACATAAAAGGTATTACATTATAAAGTAGTTGCATAATTTTTTCATGAACCGCACGGAATAGATGCTGCAAATGATATAGTGCATTCGTGAAAAAAAAGTTTGAATAAATGTTAAAAAAATTATTTCCCAAAAGAGTTATTCAAAGATAATAATTGAAGAAAAAAAGAATATCCAATCACACGTGCTGTTTTTCCTCAATTTTTAAGCTTTAGTTAGAGAATGCAAGAAATACATAATTTTTTGATACCTGAAGAAATGCTGCAGTGAAATTGTCGACAATGTGAAAAAACAAAAGTTCGAAAGTCTGAAGTCGAAGAAGACACAATGCATAGCAAAATTGTTGTATTTTTTTCGGTAAAAACCTTTAAAAATATTTCTTTTTTATAACTCAACTAGAGTTCAGTCTTTTCATTTTAGAATTGGCCTCGAGGCTTTTATGCTTTTTCTTTTGTTTTTGAAAACTCAAAAGTCCCCTTCTACAGCGGAGTTTGTTTTCTTCCAGTATTGACATTTCAGAGCATATATAAAAACTTTTCTTTTTACCAAACAAATGTCAAAACCTCTTAAATGTCTTGTACGGAAAAAACAACGAATTACTTACAAAAATTCAGTAGAAGTACGTTATTATTTTTTCTTTGCAAAAGCAAGGACTGTTTTGAAATTGTTTTGTCATTTTTTGCAATTTTCCCGTTCTTTTGTGAATTTTAAGGAATTAAATAAAATATAATTCAAAACAAAGGCGAAATACTTTTTAAGTAACGTTCATCGGCTAGGGGAAAAAAAGTGCGTCACGGGACGCTCGGCAGAAGTGAGCTTTCATAGGATTAAATTATTATCATTATTTAATCCTATGAAAGTAACAATTGGTTTATGGTAGCTATAATAAGCAACGAAATTTTTGCATTGTATGTTATCTAAAAATCTTGCAAAGACTGCATCAAGTACAGTTACGTGACTTGTAGTGACTTCTTCTGGCTTATTAATCATTTGTAATTGTAATTTGGATTGTAGAAACGATAGTAAATTTTTAGCTCGATCAGAAGCAAAATTAACATTAAAATCTTCGGTTAAAATTAAAGGAATTGTATAATAATCTTCATTAACAAAGCAGAACCTTCTTGTGTATAATTTAAAACCTGTTTAATAAATTGAATAATACTTGAAATACTTTTGTTTGGATATATATATATATATATATATATATATATATATATATATATATATATATATATATATATATATATATATATATATATATATATATATATATATATATATATATATATATATATATATATATATATATATATTGGCACTAATAATTTGTTGTTTTGCTTCAATGAGACATTCTGCTATACACATATCGCCAATATCGTTTTGTATAGCCGTATTAGAGCATTAAAGCTTGTAGCATTATTAACATGTAATCCTATATTTGGGGTGACAATATTTATGCAATCAAGATCATTCTGATAAACTGCTACGTCTCCTGCTCTTACATTTTGACGCTTTAATTGCACAATACGTTTAAAAGATTAAATAATTTTAGTATCATCATTTTCAAGCCATGCTTCACATAATAATATTTCGTTTATCAGAAAAAACACTCAAACTTACGAAGCATTTTAGATTTTACTCTGTGATGAACAAATTAAATTTTTATATATTATTTTTGTTTTCTTGGCCGTTCCCAACCCCCGCGTTGCGGAGTCTGCGGGGATGAAGTTCGTTTAAAATACACTGGTGTGCAAAAATTAAGGACGAGACGGTTTTTTCAATATAACTTTGTACAACACTTTCCAAATCAACACATTTAATACCGTAAGATCCCCAATACGTAAGGACATGTGTAATGTAAGCAACACTTACTAAAAGAGAAATCAGAGGGATAAAAAGAAGCCTTATTGAAAAAGTAGCATGGAGCGCAATGCGACTGAAGGCCGAAACATCCCTGTGTTGGGTGTCCACCAGCAAGAAACATCCGGTCTTTAGTAGGGGATCTGATGATCTCTTCCGACTGCTAGACAGGTTTCACAGCGTCTGCCCATGCTGAGAATGAGGGTGTCAATGATTTGTTGAGGCATTGCTGCCCATTCGTCTTGCAGCGCCAATCGAAGCTCCCGAATCTTTACTGGTGGTAAGGTACGAGCTGCCAAGCGTCTGCTTAGAAAATCCCATACATGCTCGATGGGATTGAGATCCGGTGATCGTGCCGGCCAATTCATACGCTCAATAATCTCACTCTCTAAGAGCTGTTCGGCAGCTACTGTGCGATGACATGGTGCATTGTCGTCCATGAAAAGGAACTGCGGACCCATAGCGCCTCCAAAAAGACGCACATATGGAAGAAGAATCTCGTTACAATAACGGGTCCCCTTGACTGAACCTGCGTCGAAGATGTGAAGGTCTGTACGACTACCAAGCATGATGCCTCCCCAAACGAGAACGTCGCGACCTCCATACCTGTCCCTTTCAATGATGTTCGAGGGATGATTGCGGCTTCCCCGCTCTCTCCAGATGAGTATGCGATGAGAATCGCTACTCAGACTGAATCTGCTCTCATCTGTAAAGAGTACTCGTCCCCATTCATTGTCTCTCCAATTCCAGTGTTCCCGGCACCACAGAGAACGCCTTCTCCGATGGGCAGGCGTTAGAGGTACACACCGTATAGGGCGTCGTGCAAACAGACCACCACCGTGCAGTCTTCTGGCCACGGTAAAACGCGATATCGGTCGTCCAGTCGCTTGTGTCGTGTGTCTAGCGATTTATCTTGCTGTCTGCCGCCTGTTTCTTCTGGCCTGTAAGACAATATACCGGTCATCTGCGGGTGTGGTTCCTCGTGGACGACCACTACTAAACCCCCGGATAGCTGTTCCTGTAGCTTGAAATTGTCTCCAAAGTAGTGAAACGATGCTGTGAGCAATTCCAAACTCTGCAGCCACACTTGTCACAATGCGGCCTTTCTCCAACTTCCCAATGATTCGACCTCAGGTAAAAGCATCCAGATGTCGTCTAACAGATTGATTATTCGCCATTTCTCGCTGAGACAGCAACTCGGCGTGATTTTAACTGCTATACGGCGTGCAATCTCTTTGCCAGAAATACTGATCTTACACCGACAGCATGCTTTATACTACTCAGACACTCCCCCATTACGTCTGCCTGCATATCTGCGCATGTGCTACTGTACATCACCTTACTTAATCTCCTGATTGGTCTTTATGTCCGCTCTGCCTCTTCGTTCTGCTGATATGCTAATTTTTCGACTTCGTCCTTAATTTTTGCACACCAGTGTATTTACACCTTATCACAGTTCAAAACCGTAAATGAAGCGAGATCTTTTTAGTATAACCAATCGCAAAAATGTTTCTGGTTTGAAAATAAATTTAAAGATTAAATGCTGTTTTAAAATGTTAATTGTAAATAAATGTTATCACCATAAACAAACCACAAGGTTAAGCTTAAATCTGAAACGATAAAATTGACGTATTATTACGACCAGGTTAGGATCTATATTTTGCCCCCCCCCCCTGCAAAAATCACCAGGGACTCTAACCGCACACTTTATTGGATCCCCCTCTCCAAATAACTAACTTTTTAACGAGTGATTGTTTTAAAGTTAAAGTCAGTTTAGATTTTATTCTATAATGCACAAATTAAATGTTTATTTATTATTTTTTGTTTTCTCGGCCATTCCCAATCCCCGAATTACGGAGTCTGCGGGGATGAAGTTCATTTGAAATATGTACACTTTATCACAGTTCAAAACCCTAAATGAAGTGAAATGTTTTTAGTATAACTAATCGCAAAAATGTTTTTGTTTTGAAAATAAATTTAAAGATTAGATGCGGTTTTGAATAGATATCGTTTACAATGTTATTGGTCTTATATTGTATTGTTAAACTCACGTTTCGTTAGGAGATTGCGTTATGTTGCGACGATCATCCATCTTCTGTTAGTTTCATTACTTTTTCTGCTATCAGTTAAAGCTTAAAGCTGACCCAAAGAGTAAAGAAACAGAATTTCCTCGAGCATACGCGCTTCGGTCTTATGCGCGAACGAAAGGAATGCTGGACGAGAGTTGCGCCGTTACGCGTTATGTTACAAATCGGTTTACCCTCCCATAAGAAGTTATCACTTCAAAAAAAAAAAAAAAAAACTTTCCACTTATATTAGTGGTTACTGGGCTTGAAATTATTATTTTTTTTCTTAACATGAATCAATTTTGTACAGAAAGCGCTTACTCAAAATTATTTTAGGATTTTTTACCAAATTTTTCGTCCCCTTAATTTAAAATTTACAACAGATGCCGATTGGACGTTTATGTAAAATTTAAATTTTTCAACATGAATGATGATTGCTTAAGGACATGATAATTGAAAACTGTTTCATGATTCAATATAAGTGCATTATTATTTTTTCTTTGCAAAAACAAGGACTGTTTTGATATTGTTTTGTCACTTTTTGCAACTTCCCCGTTCTTTTGTGAATTTCAAGGCAAAAAATAAAACTTAATTCAAAACAAAGGCGAAATACTTTTTAAATAAAGTTTATCGGCTAGAAAAAAAACTTTCCACTTATATTAGTGGCTACTGGGTTTGATATTATTATAAATTTTTTTTAAACACAAATCAATTTTGTACAGAAAGTACTTACTCAAAATTATTTTACGATTTTTTGCCAATGTTTTGATCCACTTAATTTAAGCTTTCGATATGCTGATAGGGTGTTTTTGTAAAACTTCAATTTTTCAACACAAATAAGGGTTGCTTTAAGGGCATGACAATTGAGAACATTTTCATGATTTATTCCATTTATTTATTTGTTCATTTGATGTTTTCATTCACTGCACTCATGTTCATTAAACAAGAAAAGTACGGTAAATGTTCATTGCTAAGTTTTTCCATTCATAAAAACATTCAGCTCTTTGCAAATTTATTTACTATCGAAAGTTTTCCAGTGAAATATTACTATTATGCTTTATTACTTATATACTTTTACTTATATGTATTTACTATTACACGTTACATATAAAACGAAATAAAGCCCCTCCTGTTTTGAAATATTTCCAAATTTAAAACGTAAATGCTTACCTTATAAAACCTTAATGTAATTTAGTGAAATAAAACTGTTTTGATGAAATAAACTGAGAGGGCGTTTAAGTAAAAACAGATTTCATTCTTTCACATAGGTCCATTCTAATTCACAATAATGGAATACAATTTTTTTTTTCATTATTAAAAAAACTTTCTAGAGTTATAACAAACTGAAATATTGAATAATGTAAAGAACATCAGAAAATAAAGACGACAAAAATGTCCTAAGAATTAATGCATATTCACGGTTAACTTTTCACTCCACACATCATAACCCTTTATTTCCCATTTATTACATCGCATATTTTAAATGTAGTTTTATGCAATCCTTCGTTTATTCAACTGAAGTGCAGTTTATACGTTTTATTTTGGTTCGCGTTTGTTATTTCGACAGAAATACATAAATGACGTCAAAAATTACGCAGTTTTCCGGCATTTTTAGAAAGCATTCTTTTAACTCGGTTCATTTTCTTTTTCTTTCATTTATGGTATTCGGAATATGAACTGGTGAGGGGAAGGGAAGGCACCGTATGTTTTCCTGATGAATGTTTCGCTGATGGTAATACAGTAAAACCTGTAAAGTTGACCACCCTTATAAGTTGATCAATTGTCTCAGTTGACCGCTATTTTCAGGCACAGAATTAGAGATCTATATTGTATTATCATATAGTCATCCTCTATAAGTTGACCACCTGTTTAAGTTGACCACTAAAGTAGTGCACAGCAAGTGATCAACTTACACAGGTTTCACTTTACCTACGTATTTACATCTGATATATTTACTTAAAAAAATCTTTCCACAATAGTATTCATATAAAAAGAGCTAATGTTTATTTTTTAGAATATGTATCCCTACAGGGAAAAATATATTTAATCTTATTATAATTTTAAATACGGAGGACAGAGACATAGTTTTATTTCAGCTTTTCGATAAAAATCCATATTTGAACGTCTTCGTATTGTGTCCGGATAGGTATTTTAAATATTGGCCCCGTTGAATACAAATCTTAACTTTACGATGAATACAATTTCTGCAATAGCTGTTAGCTATTGCACTAATTGAGCTTTAGTTGGTGTTCTAACTGTAGTTTGTTAAGTCTAAGAATGTTACTTACAATGCTTTGAATCCCAAATCTACAATTTATCTTCATCTTCTATTAAGTTATAAATAAATGTTCTTTTATCTCAGCTTTCTCGCACAATATCATGGATGTATCATCAATATTGCTATAGAACGTTTAAGAAAACTTAATAATGTTGAATACAATAAATAAAAAGTTCTATGAAACATTATATCAGTTAGAAAGAAATAAAATGTAAGAGCAAGGTTTTTTCAGCAGAAGAAAAATATAATCCTAGTTTCCAACTTCTGAAATGCGTAAAAATTTATAATGCTTTTTGCTCCATTTTTCTTCATAAATTTAAATTAAATCAAAAGCATTATATCATCCTGTTTAAGGAGGAATGGAAAGATTGTCTCAAATCGAAATATAAGTTGGCTCAAAATTTAGAATGATAAGTCTCTTTATTTAACAGTAAAAAATAAGAAATCCATTTCTTGTTTTTTACGCATTAATGATTTTACGAACTAATGGTTTTTTAATGGTTTAGTTTTTATTAATCTTTTTTTATGAAAGACGTAAGCGGTTTTAACTAAAACTACTTTCTATTCTACTTCTTTTTAGAAAAAAATTCTTTCAAAATTTTCAGCGCTGTGTTTCAAAGAGCATTTTTTCTTTCTTTTTTTTTTTGAAAAATACATTTTTAGATAACTATTTTTTACTGAGATAGATACGTCGCAGTAAGTTTCCAAAGAGATTTTTCCAAGGAATAAATTTTAAACCCAAAAAAAGTATAGTTGTCAAAGGGATGATAAGACGTAAAAGTATTAATCACAAGCTATTCTTCAACTGTATGAAATCTTTCTTTTTTTGCATCAACATTACATAAATATTCAAAATATATGGGTGCCTTTTAGTTCCGGAGTACGTTTTCATTATGTGCTTGAAAGAGGAAAAAATTTATAGGTCGAAATGAATAATGCAACTCATTTATTCTGGTAGGTTCCGCGCCTAATAACTTAAAAGCGCCAGAATATTTGATGCGTAAACGCTTCATAGACTATTCTATTTGACCTCAATTTTATATTTGACACGTTGTGAAATACTAAAAAAGAATAAACGCATAGACATTGTTGTTAATTGTTTTCTCCGTGATTGATTATTCGGATTCAAAGGTGTTTCGGGATTCATAACATAGTAAAAGAGGTGATAGGAATTATATCACAATGGCGTCGTTTGAAGGTAAACCGCAGGGGGTTCTACTAAAATGAGTTTTTGAGGTATTTGAAGAAATGCGTTTTTGATCACCCAGTATTAAAATGTTAGAATTTGACGCCCTTTTTGTGCTTTCTTGCCGGAGAAAACCAAATAAGCAAGTTTAAACACAGAAGCTCAGGTAAAATAGATGACAAATAAATAAATAAATAAATAAATAAATGAATAAATAAATAAAAAGCAAAAAATTTGCAGACACTGCTGCTTATTAGGACAGAACAAGTCACAATTTGAATTTTGACACATTGTAACATTTTGTCTCGTTATAATATTAGACACCTCGTTGCAATTTTTGAACGTTATGAATTACGAATACGAAATAAAAAAGCATTGTTAATTGTTTTATCTCTAATTGATTTTTCAGAGTTAAAGCTGTTTCGTGATTCATCATTCTAGGTATCACAGCAGTAAAGTATTTGTAGTTTTTGACAAGAACAGAAAAGTTAGAAATATTTCGGCCATGGGGATGCAGAAAACTAGTTTTCGTTTTTTTTTTTTTTTTTTTAATTTTAAGGCTGATATTTTTCGTTTTAAAAACCAACGACTGTTGGTTTTCATTGCTAAATTTAAAAAGATGTTTTGAATAGTTGTTGACAAATGGTGAGGAAATAGCAGAAGGGGTATTACTTGAGGTGATATTTGTAGGGCAAAAATATTTTATTTTAATCGGAATAAAATGGAAGGGACTAAGACTTTTGAACAGGGATTTTTTTTCCTTGGAAAAGTAGTTTTCTGCATAACGTAAAATAATCCCCATCCCTTTCTCCACATATATCAATGAATGTAGATGCATAGGGTGTGTGTTTGTGTGTGTGTATGTTACCTATACACATCCAGTTTAAGGCGGATCTTTGTCAAATTTAGCACAGAGGTTCTTTGATGTGTGCTTAAGAATTCACATAGGTTTTTTTCGTTCCTATGAGAGACGAAACTCTTCTTAAGGGTTCTTAAGTCAGAAAATCCGTGAAACGGAATGTTTACGCTCATTAGTAACTATGACTGAATGTTTGAAACTTAAAGACATCCAAAGAGGTCTAAATTTAAATTTTGTGTCATAAAACTGCTCTTTTCTGCACATTGACGGGAAATTTAACACTATTTTTTTCTTTTATTTAAGCCTGGTTGTTAAGCATGCGTCACTTGAGTCAACTTTTATTTTCGAGGTAGAACGTGCACCGCAGCTAGTCTACTAATAAAACTGTAGACTTTCTTTGTTTCTGTTATGAATACCTGAAAAAATTGACTATTCAAAATTTCATTTATTATTAGATAAGCTTGAGATGATTGTGCTGAGTGTATTTATCATATTTTCATTTTTTTTAAACTGTTTCAGGCATAAATATGATTTTTCATTTTTTTAAAAATCAAGCATTGCTTAATAATGCTGGTACATAATCCAAATAATTGTCTATAAATTTTCAACGAAATGCAATATACATTTAAAAGCAGTGTATTTCATTAAATTAGTAATTGAAAGAAATTTAAAGCATTTCATTAAAATAATGACTCTAAACAAATTTAAAAAATATTCTAGAGAAAACAATTTTTCTTTATTTATTTTCTTTTCATTTTATTATTTAAAAATCTCTCTTCAAAGATATTTCTAAATTTTATTATTTCATTTATTTTTGACTTTTCCATTATATCCTCTTCAAGGATAAACTATTTTGCTCATGAAACAGCATGAAATGACATTAAAATTAAAAACATTAGCGGTAAAATTATCAGAAAGTTGAAAGCAAATTAATGGTCTTGAACTGGGGGAAAAAGGACAGATGTACAAGAGTGATGTGATAAACAATAGTTTACAAATGACTTATTTTAAAAGTTTTCAACACTATTTAGTCAGATTTAAATACACTCATCTAAGCAAAAGTTGCTTTTTCCTAGGATTGTGAGCTTGAATAATTTCTGTTGTTAAAAATATTGTTGAATTGGAAGTATTTAAGATGCTTGTCATACTGATTACTTTAAACTCGTGATGTCTTTTTAATTTTTTTTAATTTCAGGCATTGTCCGCCATGAGGGATACACCATCAATGGTTCAGAAACTTTTAGAAGAGGAAAGAGAGGCTGTAAAGGTGATAAAGTTTGCACTTTTACAAGAACAGCTTTTGTATTGATAAATATGTATCTGAAATACTTATATACGCTTTTCGAATATTTTAAATTAAATGGTGTAAAAACATTACAAATTATAATTTAGTACACGTTTAAACAATGATAAATTCAATCTTTAGTAAAAGTAAGTTTGTAAAAGTTTTAGCGATTTGGTTCCAATGTTAGAAAATTATTTATTTTCTGAACTATTTTACCCAAGGCAATGTCATTTATTTGAATTAAAGTTCAGTATTGAATAAAGAAAGACCTCAAACTAATTTTGCAATTTCAAGTTAAAGGCACAGACAATAAATGAAAATTTAAAAGCTGCTAAATTTAAGTTCAATAGAAAAAACCTTTTTAAATAATTACGGTATGCCTTTAATTTTAACTAATTAGCATTCAATAATTACTTAAATGAACCTGAGTGCATTTATAAATTTACTGTTATATAAAAAGGAAAGAAAAACCAATATAGCTATTAAGTTTGATGTTGTGATCATTTTATTTTGAAATATCCCCCATTTTATCTATGCTAATTTAATTATTTCGCTTAGTCTTTCTTTTTTTTAATATGAATTGAGCTGAAAAGTTCCTTTATTATTGTGAATTCTTTATTTTAGTCTAATTGGAAAAATGACTAGTTATGGACATAGTTATGGGTTTTAAATGGATTGTTGTTGAACTTGGATCTTGTAGAAAGAAAAAATTAATTCTCATGATATTAGAACATAGAAATTGCACTTTTATAGCGGTGAAATTTTTATTTACTATCAGATATGATTGGTCTATTTTTTGACAGAAATTATAGAAAACACTTCTTTTACCTGTTATAGTCATGCTCGTTTAGTTATAGTTATTCTAAAATCTAGTAACGGTCATGCTAGTTGGATTTAATTGTTTTCAGAAAATACACACACACACAAAAGAAAAAAAAACAAAAAACATTCAATCCAAATTAAAGCACCTATTTTTTAACAATATACTCAAATTTCAACTTACTCAAGCATCATAAAGGTAAGAAGTTAAGTTCAGTTAAGGTCAAGCATCATAAAGTTAAGAAATGGATTGCTAACAATTCGCTTTTGAAAAGTTCGTCTGAACAACAACAATAAATAAGTAAAATATCTAGAACTATTCTACTGCTGCATTCTTTATTATCGTTTAAACAAATTTACTTTAACTTTGAGTATGAATGGCCAAAGATCAATTATGGTCATATGTGCCATAACTGAAATTCTTAATTTTACCTGATTATTTATGGGTACATCAGCTTGAAAGGATCTTAAGTATCTTTAATTAATAGCAAAAATAGACCGTAAGTGAATACGTACCAATAAAATTGCGATCTGATAAGAAACAGCAATTGGAAATTCTTAAGAAAGAAACCTATCCGAAAACTTCAATGAAAAGAAAATTGCATTTTTTCTTTTTTTAACATTTTTTCCAAGCATAGATAAAACTTAAGTTTGAAAAAAAAATGCGGTGGCAGTGTTCTTCAAAGATGCAATTTCGATTTTTAGAATCCACTGATTGTATTCCTGTGATATCAATTAAAACCTTGATATTGACAATGCAAAACAAACCTGTCCATTACTACTTAAGCCATTTAACATATCATGTAAATTTTATTTACGGGACTATTTAAACAGTTTTTAATTTGCAGGATTTTATTCTTAGTCTGAGTTCATAAGGGGTAGGATTGCTCAAGCACATATAAGGTGGTGAGAAGTAAAGGGATGCAAGTGGACAGTTTCAAGTTTTGAGTAAAACGGGTTTAAGGATTAGCTCCTGGGTAGGCTTTCATTGATTTTTTTTCTAAATCATGCTGTATAGCAGCAACTACCAGGGCTACTAGTACCATCTCGTGTCCCAAGACCAGAGGAGAGGTTAACCTACCATGTTTACTGGTTATCTCCAAATGTTTAATTTTGCCACTTGCATCCCTTTGCTTCTCACTGCCTCATATGTTACCCAAGCACATATGTTACCCAAGCACATATATACCTAAAAACCCAATCAGGATTTTTTAATTGTATTTTTACGTGAGTATAAAATACACAGGCGCTTATGCCGATTCAGTGTCGATGCCGATATCTTCGGAAATTTTTCTATGAAGAAGGGCTAATTCAGTTCGATCAGAAAGCGTTCGATATCGCTCGCAGCATTTTAATTTCCTAATGGAAAGCAATGGGGCGTTGGTAAGTAGGTCAGAAGGTACAATTGCCCCATCGTCAATTGCCAGTTCTGAATGAAATGGTTGAGATGATTCACCTGTAGGTACTATTTGTTACGAGAAGCGTTGCATGTTAATGAACGCCTGTCTGACCACACCCAAGATTTATTTTTTATGCTCAATCTTAGACATTAGTAATTAGGTAGGATCTAACTATTTAAATCTTTTTATTTAAATACGTCAATTTTTACAGGCAATTATTATGAAACATTCATGTTGAAGCGTTTGATACAAAAACACCATTCAAGTAGATTCAATAAAATAGTTACATAGGGTATGACTTGACTTTCATGTGAAGTGATTATTTACAATATGGTTTGGCACCGACCTGTAAATTTAATGCAGTTTTTTGGGGTGGTTTATTTCGGCTATTCCAGATTGATTTTGAAAGTGAACACGTGAAATTCTTATATTTTTGATTCATCTTAGTGGCAAAATTCGCGCCAAAGAGATAAAAAAGGAAGGCATACTTTTTTTGATTTTCATTTAGAGCTGCTGTTCTCTAAAATTAAAACCGTCAATAAAGCTGTGAACTGAAACAATTAAATAATAAATATTCGAAAAGTGAGTTGACACTGAATTCATTTTAAGATTTCATTTACTGAGTTAAACATAAAAAATTAAAACCTTCAGAGCTACGAAGGAGAATATAATTTCTGTACCTGAAAGCCAGACTAACGTAAGTCATATAATTGCTACTTTAAAGGAGAGGGGAAAAACTGTCGTTTGGTGTATACAAAGGATTGGGTTCGCGCTTTTTAAACACTGGTAGATCACTACAAAAGATTATTTTTATTTTATTATTATGTTCATATAGCTCGATACGGAATAGGAATCTACATACAATGCGCTAATAAACGAACAATCGCAATTTTTTCACTTACGTCAATTTGACATTAACTTTGACGTGCAGATAAAACTATTTACGAAATTTTGGAAATCGTGAAATGGCTAAATAGCCAAATATTGAAACTGAGCAATACTATGGCACATAAGTTAGTCTCAGCACCAATTTTATTCTAAATAATTAGCGTTTGCATAACTCATTATTTTGCATAATATTTTACTTCTCAAATAATGCTATGAAATGTCAATCATTCTTAGAAAATAGAAGTCAAGTTTTATCACACGCTCTGACTAGATGTCAGGATGCAATAAGGGAGTTTATGGTACATTTTCAAGGTTTGCATCAGTCCATGACACAAGTATTTTGGCAAAGCTTTTCTCAGTCTTCAGGCTTTAAATAAAATATTACATTCAATAAAGTTGCTTAAATTTGCTGAATACGTTACAAACTACAAATGCTGTCCCTTGGAGAGTTGTTTTGAACGTATAACGTATTTATCTATCTACAAAGAGTGAACCGTGCTTTTTTCTTACACGTCCAGTCACCACTATTTCGTGCTCTCATTCGGCACTCCTACTTCCCCCTCCCCTCCCCCCTAATAATGAAAAAAGTGCTTGTGTAACGCAAGAAGAAAAAATATAACTGTATATTAAATTAAAACTGTATATTATTATATAAGTTTTACATTCGTGTATCCATATGAAAATATTAAAAAAAAAAAAAAAAGGAAGGAAAAAAATATGCAGAAAAAATCATTAAGTTTTAATGGAAAAAATTAATATGCTGAAATATGTAAAAATTTAGCATCTACAAGAGCTTTTACTTTTTACTGGAAAGTTATAGTTTACTTCTCATAGTACATTCCATGAAACTTCTGCTGTGTGGGTTGAAATCTTCTGTTGAAATTGTTTCTAAAACTGAGTATTTCCGCGACTTCTAAATTGCTTTTGGAATCTTTCATTTACCCCCAAAGAGCGAATTAGTTTCCCTCCTAGGCTAACTTGGTTTTGCTGTTGATAACTTCGCCAAAGTTTTAAATTGGAAAATCTGAAAACCGAGGGAATTTTAGAGTATGTACAATGTTTGCAGCTAATTTATAGCATTTTGGAAATACTCAAAAACGTTTATGAAATTTACGCACACCATTGCTGCTTCATATATTCAGAAATAATCGATTTTTTTACAGTGTGATAGCCATCTTGTGCCCCAATATTTGGCGAAACGATCCGGTTCAGAAACGTTTTGAATAGATAAGCAGCTTAGGTGTATGTATATTTCAAAAAAAGTTTTTTGAGTTTTCTCCGAAATACTCCAAAAAGTTTCTGAAAAATGCAGAAAAAAAATTTCAGATTTTTTTTTAGAAACTTTGAAACATTTTGATATTATTTTAAGTTTGAATATGTATTATTATTCTTAGTTTTGCTTTGAACTTTGCTTTATCATCTAACAGAAACAAGTTTATTTATGCAAAAAGACGTTAAAATATGCACGGAATTTTTTTTTAATATTAAGAAACATAAATTCATTATTTAAAAATATATTTTTTTAAATAAAATAAATTTATACTTTTACTTCTACAGTATGGAATATAAATGCATTTTAAATAATGTCTTTCACAAAAGAAATCCCAAAGAAGTTAGTTTAAATAGCAATTACTTTTTTTTTTTCTCAGTCCGCACTTCAAGCAGTTGATGAACATATGCAACTAAAGAAAAAAGAAGTGGAAGAAGTACACAGAAAACTTATGAAAGATGAACCAGTCAAGGAACATTTTAGGGCAGCATTCCAGATGGATTTATCCAGAAGTAACAGAAGTGGTCGGGTCTCCAGCAGTTACACACCAGTGTATAACACACCAGTAAAAATGCAGGTAATTAAATTTTGAGTACGGGGATATTAAAATAAATAAATACATAAAAATATGAAATAAAGGTTTATGCAGCCAAATAGTGAAAATCAAGTGCGTGATTTCATCATCAGATAAGTTATATCAATCCCAAAAGACGAATGTATTTTCTAATATGTATACCTTCGGTAATAATTATTAATGTAGTTTATTAAAAATAAAATATGGTTCCTAATTATAAAGCTAACAAATCCGTGAACTCATAAGCGGTTTGAAAGATACTTAAGAAATTGTAAATCATATTTGAAAAGTAGTTTATTAAAGAATATGTCGTAACGAAATCGTTAAAATTCGTGGAACTAAGGAAAATGTCTCAAACTCAATCGATAAATTCATTACTGGCCGGTTGCGAAGGAATCAGTGAAAGTTTATGGCTACTCTGCCACACATAAAATTAACTGAAATATTTTAAAAGCTGTTATGGTCCTTTAAGTACGGGTATAAAAACTTATAAGCAATAAACAAGTTAGGAACGATATAACATTTTTGTGCCGAATAATGAAGTTAAAAATGAATAAAAACTTTAAAGAAAAGAAAGAACAGAAAAGATGAGAAAATTGCTGTAAAAATCATTGAAGAGCATTTAGTGCTTCTGTGTTTAAAAAAAGTGAAATATTCAAACAATAGTGAGGGGAAATATGTTTTTAACATTAACTAGGCAGTGAAAGGAAATTGGACTGTTAAGTGCTTTGATTTCATTAACTGTAGATACAAAAAATGATACCTTCAATAATGTATAACTTATAACATCAATTTGTTAAAACTCATTATCTTAAACACAAATGTTACAATCAGGATTGATAATCCATATTTTGAAAATAATTGCCTTCATTTTTAAAGTTTTGTCCGCGTTATTCATTCCAATATTTAAAGAGATTTAAGAACATTCTGCTGAAGACATTTTCTGAACAATTGAAAAGCAGTTAATACAGTAATTCCTGCGAAACTTCTAAGAGGAAATATAATGCTAATAAATAGTACTGATAAATTAAGTGAAATAAAAGCGTGATGGTCAAACTATACGATAGAAATATGCTAACTGATTTGTGGCGACAGTAAATCGTTCCCTTTCACACGAGTTCGCAAAAAAATATTTTCTTCAAAAAGTTAACACTGAAGCTCTCTATCCAAACTAATCAAACGTTTTCGTTCCTTTTTTTAAATAAAGCTCCTATTATATTTTCTAAACAAAAATTAAAATATTCACATCATTTAAGTAAACTGTACAACAATTCAGGGTAACTTTGAGCCATGTTGGTTAACTGCGTCGCTTCAATTTTTTAAGTACTTCTTAGATTTTTTTAAAAAAAATAACACTACAAGGCACAGTGATGCTCTCTCCCAAAAAAATAAGGAATACTTTTTTTGCTCTTTATTTTTCAAATTAAAAGGGTGTAATATTGTATACTCTTTGCAAGTTATTTTTGAAGTAGTTGAAAGTGCTCTTCCTACATTGTATACTCAAATACAAAGAGGGAGATTTGAAAAATTTAGAAAATTTTATTTTGATGCATTAAAGTTGTACTACTTTTATTAAGTTAATTTATTTTACACTTTATTTCTGACGCAGCTCAAAGCTGCCCTTAATGCAGATGTACCCATCCCCCCCAAGGGTGATGGCACAACCCCTCAAATGCTACAGATACTCCCCCAGTGCGAGAATCCCTTCGAAATAAGATCAAAAACCTGTAAAATGACCCCCTTCCCTTCTAGGCACCACAACTTAATGCCTGGATATCTTAGAACCAGGCAAACAATTAATTTAAAAAGTATTTAATAATATTTTTTTTTTTTTAATATTGAACAATCATACAATACTTTAGGAGTGTTTCTTCCGTTTTATATCAACAAATACATACAAATTAAAATATGATCAGAGCAGTTTAAAATAGATAAGTTGTGGCTCAAACTTATACCGAATAACTGTAATTAATTCACACAACATAAAATTACATGAGCATATGTTATGATATAAATAAAATTTCTTTCAGCAAAAACCCGTTTTTCTGGAAGCTATATATGAAGAAGACAATGACTCTGGAGCGTTATCTATGACCAGTAATAAAAATGAAAAGCGGCCAGAACGCATTAGGCATAGTGCTATGCCACGAAATCTTACAGCTAAGGTGAGTTGTTCTTCTTTGACAGTCAAGCTCTCTAAGAAGAAATTCTGCATCGTTTTTTTTTTTTTTTTTGCTTAAATTATTATCCTGCGCAAATATATGTTTTCGAATGAATTCTCAAAAGCAAACACCATGGGAGACCTCCACCATATGAGCGTGGCAGAAGGAGATTGAACCAAGTTCATTTCGACTTAATCCACTTTAGCTTTGAAAGTAGTAGGTTTTGGCAATGAAATGCTTCGTCCATAAATGAGACAGAAAAATGAAACTGAAACAATTTAAAACAAAAAACATTCCAAAATATTTAATAATGCACAACATTTATGTAAAATACACCCAAAAGTGTAATTTACATCAAAATTTAATCTTTCAAAATAATCGAAAGAATGACCAACTTAGTTGTTTCCAGTTTTCCCAGAGTACAGGATGTATGGGGTAAATAGTGACAATTAAGTTACGCATTGAAAATAGCAAGGAAGCTTAAATTCATAATTAATTTTTGTATCAACCTTCCACGACAATTAAAACTAAATGAACCAGTTGCTTTACATTTGTGTTGAAGAGGAAAATACAAGATCACTAAATTTTAAAAAACAACTTTTTTCAGTGTCATCTTCAAACAATGATGACGCCTGTACAATTTTTTGGAAGCACGTGGAACTCTCACAAAGGCCCTATTCTTTATATTATTCCCTATTCTTTATATTTCCCTTTATTCACTCACCGATAGTTTAGTTTTAAAAATCACCAGAAGTTTGGTAATAGTGTTTGTTTTCATTTACTTCCTGCTTCCGTTTACCCCAACTGACTCTGCATCATTTTGATGATAGTTGAAAAGAGGGTCATATTTAAACAAATTTTAATTCGCTGTACGTACACGTACGTAAGAAAACTTTTGTGTCCTTCATACGCCGTATTTAAAAGTTCAAGGGATTATTAAAATAAGTTTAAAACGTTGTGATATTTGATTTGTAGTTAAAATGGTACATGCGTTTATCTCGTGTCTTTATCGTCATTTTTGGGCATACAAATCTGTCTAAATATAAGTTATTTTTAGTCAAACTATGAAAAAATAACTGAAAATGTCTCAACAATTTAGAAACCAGTATACGAATACACTAGTAGCTCTATGAGCCGTGCATTTCACGGTTTCTTTATAATGAGCAAAAAAAAAAAAAAGTGGATGGAGGGAGGGGGAAATAAAGACAAAACTTGACCTATTTTCGTGGTATCAGATGCTTCTTTTGAAATCGACGCTGGAAATGAAACAATGCTTAAAATAGGAATTTGTGAAGGAGTGGTTAAATTCTAGAAATAATGATGCTGCATTTAATTAAACCACTGTTTATTTAAATAATCCCATTTATTGAAAAGTACTAGAACTAAATTTAGAGACAAAATAAGCACAACTAATCGTCCAATTACAAACAGGATTAAAACTTAAGGCACATAAGTCTTATTATCTAATGATGCTGTAATGGGAAAAAAAAAAACATTCGAAAGTGTATTAGGAACAAAAAAGAGTTTTGCATTACATCTTTTAAATCGGTTTTAAGGTTGCGAAAAAAAAATTACAATCAAAAGCTACAACTTAAAGGAATTAAACTAAACCTAAATTTGGATTTAAAGGATAAAGGTTGTTTGCGATATCTCATTATTATTATTATTTTTGCAACCGAAAGCTTCTCCAAAGATTGATCAAATTTTTCTAAAAGAGAAGAGTATTAGTTTTAGCTAAAAATGAATATTAGAAACAGTATTACTCTGGAAATTGTTTTTATTTGAGTGCTTAGATTGACTCATTATCGTGCAATAAAATCTAACGTACAGAATGGAGGGTAAAATAATGAAATGGCTCTAAGGTTTACAAAATTTTACAAGCATCAGCGCGTAGAGAGGAATTGGATTTTTTTCACTGCACTCTATTTATGTAGCATCTTTACATCAAACTTTTAATGTGGTTCGGCTCTTATATATTTATGTGTACATATACTGTATATATAAATATGGCACTGTAGACTAATAAGCTCAACCACTATTTTTGATGTAGGCTAGCAAAAAATCTGCTGGATCAAGATTTTATTGTCATCATAAAGTCTAAGCGATGATAAAGATTTATCAGCTAGCAGTTTGTTATCGACAGGCAAAAGTGTAGTAACAGATTTTGAAAAAAAGTCTTGTCGTTTAAATTTGGTAAATTGGGGATTTTATAGCTATGAAATTTGACTACATAAATAATTAAGCGCAGTAGAGCCTGAAACTCTGTGACTTTTGACTTTTCCATTAGACTGTAACATTCATCCTTTCGGTATTTTGAGCACTCTTGCAAGTTTTATAGCAGATTTTTGTCGGTTTCGTCCAATCATTTCCGGCCCCTTTTCACATGCTCTTTAGTCCGAACGGATTGCGATGTGACAGACAGATCTTCTTCTGTCATTGCCAGACAACATCTACTTTCTGATAAGTCTCTAAATGAAATCTCACTTCATCAAGTCTCCGAAAATTTTACACGGCTGTTCTCGTTTGATGAACTTCTTTATCACAATGTCTCTAAATTTTTTCATTCATCCCAGGCCAAATAAAAAAAATATATAATTAGTGTAGAATTTTAAAATTTGTAATTACTTTTTTAGACCCTATTCAAAATTTACTGAAAAGAAACGGGGGGGGGGGGACTACAGTAACACGCGTAATTTTTTTTTATCATTCTTCAAAATTTTGTATGGGAACTTGTTGGTCACCCTGTATATCTGTAACTTACTTTTTAATGTATATATCAGTTTTCTTACATCAAAACTTTCGTCATAATCTTCCCATCAAGCATAAGACGTAAATAGTAATGTCAAACCCTCATTTTCACAAATCAAGAGAAATGGTTAAGGCTTTGAAACTATAAATTATGCCAAATTTACAAAGGTTAATTTAAGTAAACTAGTTGCTATTATGGTTGATTATGATATTTCTTTCAATAAGTAATCCGTAATAAAAAATAATTAATAAAAAGAGTCATTTATTATGAGATATATATATTCGAATGATATTTTTTCTTTTTTTAAATCTCTCCAAACTTTTCTCACTTTTCATCTGTGCAGTCTCCTTTTTTAAAATTCGCCAATCCCTGAATCAGAAAAATGAAAAATTTGGAATAAATTGAATTACAGTCAAAGATAAGGAATAAATAAATTGAAACTAAATGGAATTTCGGCTGTCAAATGTCATACAAAACGTTGATTAAACAATGTAAAAATAAATAAAGGAAAAGTTTGGGGCAAGAATGTGGAATTGTCACATGGTGTGAATTTTTCAGTAGGCCAATTTCCAACTTATAAAAAATATTTGTAGAATTTTTCAATGGTATTATACATACTATATTCTGCAATACTAAAACCAGATATGTTTTTCACCAAATGACATAATCCATTGTCAAGTTTATTTCAATTTTAGTAATGAGAAACAAAAATTTTTTATCGAAAAGTCACTCCTTGTGGCTTGTCATATTTCTGCCCCGAGCCCTTCAAATATAAGACTCTACACTCTTTCTCAAAAAAGAAAGACGATATTCAAAATAAATATAGATAAAGGGGTTGGTATAGGTGATATAGAAACATGAGTTTTGAATTTTGTTGTTTATTCAAACATTTAATTACGTTGATTTTCTATTTCATTCTAAATTCAATGTGTGCTGCTAATTTCAGCAAATAAAATCCTTTATGCTTTAAAAAATGCATGTCATTATCGAGTGTAATATTTAATTTTCTCAAGTATTTTGGTTCTTGGGCATCTGTAGATTACAAAAAGTTTTTCTTTTTTTAGAAGAGTACAAATTTGAGAGTTCCAGAGGAAGGAACGGAATTCGTTAAGGAGCTGTTTGCACGCAAAGCCCTTTAGTCAAAAAGTTAATTACCATGGTACAGCTAATATCGTAATGTAGTTACATAATATGAAAAATGTTATGCAAGACAATGTAATTTGAGAGAAAAGGTTTTCCAGTGCTATGGTGATGTTGAATAACATTATTCGTCTTATATATATATATATATATATATATATATATATATATATATATATATATATATATATATATATATATATATATATATATATATATATATATATATATATATATATATATATATATATATATATATAATCCTAAATGCATTAGCTTTTTTGTATTCAGATATGTACGAAGACAAAGAAATGACTTCTAATATTTGTCACTGAGTGACTAAGATTCAATGCATATAGTTTTCCGTTTTGTTGTTCAAATTTGTAGTTTTAAAGTGTAATTTTAAAAAGATTACTAGCACTTATTTTCTTTTAGTTTTATCTGGTTTAAAACGGTGACGATATCCTAAAAAGTTACTATGTACTATGTAATATATATTTTACATTTTAGTCACGATGTTCTGTGAAAGAAAAAGTGACTTCTGCAAGGCCTAGAGCTTCTGAAATTTCCGTTCTCCCTCCTATTGATATGGGTTGGAGTAATGTTCCCACTGATGGCTTTTACGTGGGCCCTCTCAATTACAGATGGCAACGTGTTGCTGATAATTATATAGATAGTGAGCAGCGCGTTCGCAGCAGGTACACATTTTATGTGCAATACATTATGTATTAAAATAGCTTCTTTTATCAGATTTATAGAAATTTATAGCACTAGCCAGCGATATTTGTGTTTTATTATGTTTAGGAAATTGATTATTGGGCCATTCCACGAAAAAGTCAACCCTTTGTCCCATACGTGACGGTTCATATACTTCATTAAAACGTAGTAATTCAAAAGGGTAATGACGAAATTTTTCGCTTAAGAAATCACACATAAGTTTTCAATTTTTAATGCAGAAAAAAATTGTTCATTAATATTTTAAAGTATTATTTTTAACGAAATATATGAGGCGTCACATGCGGGACAAAATGATCGTTTTCCGGGGAATGGCCCTACTATGTTTTTTAGCATTAAATTCAAAAATAATCATGTTTTTCCCATCATTTTAGGGTTTTTTAATGCAAATTTCAACATTTTGCAAAGAAAAAAAATTAAAAAACGAAAATTGGAGACTTCAAAATAGAAATTCTTCTTACAATTTATTAACTTTTGGACTTATATTATGCATTTTTATAAACAAACGGCTAAGGAGCCTGAAGAGAGCAGCAGGGAGGATCATTGACCCTTAATTTAGAAAGAAAATGCCTCAAACTAATATTTCTGTTTTTTTTTTTTTTAATTGTAATGAAATATTTATGATGTTATAAATTTAATTGTTGATTTTGTAGTCTAAATGAATACTGTATGATAAATGTTTGACTATTTTTCGTTTAAATGGTTAAATTTAAATGATATTTCAACATCGGTTGCATAGTTTATACGCCACTACTCACCAGATATATATGAGCTAACTTAGTGCAAGAAATAGCAATAAATTCAAAATTTAAATCTCAAGTTAGAACGTTTATTAAAAATGTTTTAGTATGCCACTAGGGTCGCCGGTAGGCGATGTGTAGAAAACATATTCAAAACTCTTATGAAAATCTTACTCCAGTGATCTGCTAGTTGTGCAAAAGAAAATTATTTAGACACTAGAAAGCTATACAAAATTTTACGATTTGGATTCAATCAATACTTGAACAAAATTTAAAATACATAATTTAACGGCTTGTTCCTCTAAAAACAATGGATCAAGAAAAGTCAATTAAAGTACGAATATTGATACTCTTTGCAAAAAAAAAAAAAAAAAAAAAAAAAAAGCGCTATTCTAAAACTGTATCTTTTTAGAAATATTTGAACCGCAAGATTTATCAATTTTAAAATAAGGAAAAATGTTCCCTATGTTATATTGCAAAATTAAGTGCGCCGTGAAAATTGGGAATTTTATTGATGCAAAATAATCCTTCCTCTGAAAATAATCTTATTGTAATCAAAAATATATCTCTAATGTCTTTTCGCCGAGTCAAAAAAATTGACAAAGTGAGAACAGTTAAGTCAACATTTTTTTCGGATAATTGATCCGTAAGAACTGAACTAAGAGAGCATAGACTGGAATTAACCCAAGTTAGTTCTTTTAAAATGATGACTTCAAAGATATGTTTCGATAATTGAAAAAAAAAAAGAAACAAGTATTAGTGATTTCATCAATATATCGGTACTGAATATTTTTTTGGAATTGTATAAGAGGAGAAGAGGAGAGGCCGCTATTAGCTAAAGTAAGCTTCAAGTGGTGTCCCATCACCACGCCTTTAAAATTTTAAGCTGTCCTTTATTACATTTATTGATAAATAATAAATAAATAAATGATTAAGTATCAGAAACATAAAAGTAAAACATTGAAAAATATTTTCCCTCTAAACGATCTACTCTAATTTACTCCAATTACTGAAAATATAAAAGTAAAACATTCAAAAAGTATATTTCCCCCCTGAAGGATCTACTCTAATTTACTCAAACTACTAAAAAATACTCGCAGAGAAGAAATAAATATATTGTCTTAGTCAGGAGAACTTAAGTAGGGTATAAGTTAAAGTGCTTTAAACCAAACCACTCAAAAAATTTCCTTAAATTGACATCTTTAAATAAAACAAATATTTAAAGCATTATTAACTTTCTTATTCTAAATTTAGAATGAACTCATCCTAAATTATTTTAGAAAACTGGAAACGTTTTAAATATTTGTTTTATTGAAAGATGTCAGCTTTAGGAAGTTTTTTGGGTGCTAGATTCAGGAAATTCTACCTTACGTTCTGATGATCCAAAAATCAGATTAAAAATTTTTTTTTCTCAAATAATTTTACTACATTTTATTTTAAGGTTTATTTTTGTTACTGGAATGATTTCCATGATTAGATAGCTCGCTATGGAATCAATCCTTTTGAATAAAAAATATTTTAAATTTTATTTTGCCTTTCATACAATATTTTATCTCCTTTTAATTTATTTCAATTTGTATTATACTAATTAGTGTCTTTTAGTTGTTTATTTCTCCTGCGTAATTTTGTCATAGATATATTTAAGTTGTTTTCTGATTTCTAAGAACTAGGTAATTAGAACAAGATTAAACGCGGAAAAATTAATTTTTGTCGCATCTCTAAGAAACCATACAATTTTTAATACTTACTAGTGGACTCCACCCCTGCTCGTCTTGCTCGCCAACCCTCGTTCACCCCCTGCGGATGACAATTGATGATTTTAATGCTTTTTTCCCCTGGATGTCCTGCAGACTGTTTTTATCAATTCATATCTCCGGCAACTTAAGGTTTAGAGGGATGAGACAGGGCAGAATGCCTTCCGTGAATGCCCCGTATCCCCAATGGTAACACTATAGACATTGCCAGTCCGGATCAGATAGGGTTACGGACACACAAACAGACGAGAACAGATTTCAATAGCATAAATCGCTCATTTGGAAGAAGAGTGCCACAATACGAAAAAATGAAATTTTACAGGAGAAGCGTTTGAAGTTGAACTTTTCAGGCAATTTGCATTACGAAAAGTGGTTCGCTGTGCTCTCCAAAGGTTGATATGATGAACAAAAAAAATCTGTCATTATTTTCCAAAGAAGATAACGTCGTTTGAAGGCCTTTAAGCGAAAAAAAAAGAAAGAAAATTAAAAATTTCGTATTGTGGCACCATTCTTCCAAACGAGCGAAATATTTGTACTCAGTTGTACATTACCTATGGATTCAGGATCAATGCATCCCTCCTCCCTAAAAGAAAAAATACTTGATTTTCAATCAAAAGTGAAGTAGTTTAAAACACAGTGATAGAGGACAACTTTGTGCTCTTACAAGTAAGAAAAATGAGGAATTTAGTTGAGAAAACTATCCTTAAATCGAATTTTTAAAAAATGCATCCCCTATTTAAAGGAGATTTAATTTCGTAAAATGTTTAAACCGGAGTACCATATTTTCTAAATTCGGTGTTTGTGTAGTTTTTAAACAGAAAAACATGTATTTGATAGAATGGAGAAAATGCATTATAATGCTGACGACCTTTTCCTATTAAATTCTACTGGTTAAGATATAGTAAGTGGGCGTTTCATAGACAAAAATATTCACTAGAAAAATAAAAAGAAAGAAACAAAAGATGAGAAGAAAAATAAAAAGGCACTGACCTAAATACCCGGAAGAAAATGCTGGATTAACGCAAATCCTGCTCAGAATGCAATTTTCAGTTTAGGTAATGGAAGTTTTAAAAGGAATTTGCATTTTTGCAGATTTATTTTATATTTTCTAACTTTGTTATATTTCTCTTCGCTATTTACTTAATACGTTCTTTCTGTAGAGTCTTGAGTTTTCTTACTCTAAAAAATCCACTTTCGTCGCAAGTATAAAAGGAAAAAGATTAGACTTATCTAGCATGAGAGTTTTTCTGTTCCCTATGGTAAGGCATTATTTTATCTGAAAAAAAGTCTAAACTCGTTTTTGGTTAAATTTTAATTTATATTTATTTATTCGTTCACTTGTTTATTTTTGAGTTAAAGAAAGTCGTTCAATTTACGTTAGTACGAGCGTTCGATCATGATTATTTTTTGAATGCTCCTTTTGTGTAAAAAAACATGATCAAAACTAATGATCAGATCATATGCTGGCAATATGAGAATTATTTACATCTAGAGATACTTCCGACCGTACGGTTTGAGAGATATTTTGTGCGCTGCATTCGCCATTTCTCACTACTTGCATCATTTATTTTCAAATTAAACTACTTGAGCAACTAACAAGCACAACAAGAAGAAATTGTTAGATCAAATGCAAAACTTACATGGACATTGGTGAAGATGATATAAGAACGAGATGATTGCAAAAACAATAAATAAATAAAGTAAAATAAAAATAATTTTGCTTCATTAAGGTTTAACGCTCAGTTTAACCGCTTTAAAATTGGATACATAATGCAGTAAATAAAAAGAACTTCATTTCACTGAAACGTACACACACCATAAAAAAAAAAGGTTTAATACCCAATTCAACCTCGATCCCATACAGTCTAGTTTTTAAAATCACTGCCTTTTCTGTTATCCGCGAGCGGTCCTCGCCATGGAAGAACCTTATCGGTTCCTTTTCACCATTCGGCAATGCATAGTAACCTCCCTTTAAATTAAATGTAAATGGTAAGGAGAAGAAGAGGAAAGCTTGGCTACATTGAATTTAGGCAGATCAATGGAATGGGGCGGTCAACTTTGATGTAATGCCGCCCCTTCTTAGGATTTATTTACTTCCGCAGTTTTGCCTTTAGTTAGACCAAAACCTTAAACTGCCCAACATGTTGACATAAATGACGCCACACAAAACACTTTAAAGTCAATTAAATTGGTTTGATTCTTATACAATCGTTATTCTCACTTAATTCTTCAATATGTAGAATGCCTATAAAGTCTTGTACCAATAGGCTGCAAAGAACAAAGTAGCTTCTTAGCTCTTTTGCAAGTGTTCACTTTTGATTGTTATTTTTCAAACATTTAGAGCAATGGAACACATATTTTTGATTTCCTTTTTTGTAAATTGTCACACATTTGTATACATGCTATTAAGAAATATTTAAGGTTTATACTATCGGCTGGGTGGCGTGGTGGTAAGGCGTTGGCCTCATTTGCTTTTGAATCCGAGCTTTGACCGCGTTCCGAGTGGCCAGTCGGTGGATTATCGAAATGCAGAAAATCGCCAGCTCTCATGTTGTGAAATTATACGGCATGTAAAAGATCCCTTGGGTATTCGTTTCGCTTTTACGCTTGGAAAAAGAAATCCCAAATGCTGTTTCGCATCGAAGATAGTCCAGGTGCCGCTATCTGGTGGGAATAGTATAGATTAGTTTACTACATAGATGGCAATTTACGAAAAAGAAAAACAAATACATGTGTTCAATTGCGATAAATTTTTGAAAAATAACAATCAAAAGTGAACGCGTGCGAAAGAGCTAGGAAGTTCCACTGCGCCCTCTGAGTGCCTATGCGGTGGTTCATCTGTCTCGGATAGACGCGACACTAAATAAAATATTGCATTCTTAATAATAACAAATTACTTAAAAGGAACCATCGAAAAACAAAAGAAAAATCGGAGACTAATTAATCCTAAATTCACGACTTAGTGCTTGTAATGAGTAAGTAATATTACTTTAATAATATTAAAAAAAAATATATCTTAGAAATAAGACAGTTAATTTGCAATCGTAAATATTAGAAGCCGTGAAGCATTTTCTAGTTTCAGGCCACCTTTTGTTATATACATGTATTTCTTTTAGCTTTCCAAACCTTTCTTTCGATTTCCTTATTTTTAAAATTTATTTTACTTGAATTTGCTAGTTAAGAAGAAAAACTTTTGTTTTTACAGAAGAAGATGTCGATCTAGAGCTCAAGAAACTAGACTCCGTCTAGGATATCAAGATGACGACGAGACAGAGGATGAATATGCGCGTGATGGACTCGTAGAAATGGAAATGAGACTGCCAAGGAAACGGCAAATTACTTTCGGTCCTCCTCACAGCACTTCTTACAGCCGGTGGTTCAGTCATTTCAACGGACTTGACAGTCATTTTAACTAAATCATTGAAAAAGAGAACAGGGTCCGTTAAACTAGAGAGAATCTTGCTTGCGCAATGAATTGTTACCATCTTAAATTAAATTTAAATATATTCTCAGTTTTTAAAAGCTGTGATTTTTTTCATACATTTCATTATTTCAGATAAAAAAAAAGAAAAAGACTTTAAACCATTCGTTATACGCATTTATTTAGCAAAAAATGTTAGTAACAGAATTATAAAACTAATGTTTCGTGAAAAAGAAAATTGTTTACTTATGTATCGGAAAACTTATCAAAGCTCAAACTGCCCAAATGTGTTCTTGAGTTACAAGATATTCTTAGTGATATGCGCCAAAAGTGATTTTTCTTACTTTGTGTGCAATGTTTTTATAACTTACGTTTTCATAACGCTGATTTTTTTTTTTCGTTTAATGTATCTTGATTTTCTTGACAGCATTGCATTGAATCTAACTGTACAACAGAATATTTATTTTATGTTTTGAGAAAAATAAATCTCATTTTATTTGCTGAAAAATTAAGTACACTATTTTTTAACTCATGGAATTTCAGATGCCATAGAAGTTCGAGCATACAGTGTTGCAACCCCAAATTGTTCATGACATTTTACACAAAACCATACAGCTGAAGTAAAATTGGACACTAAAATTGCGATTTGAGAAATAATAGTTGAAATCTATGTTAAGTGAAATTTATGTATTTTTAGAAATTATTCATTTATTATCATTCAAAAACTGATTCTAAAAATCAACTGCTTCTAATGTCATTCTTTTAACTTTGGAAAAATTGTCTCATTAAAATAATAATACAAGCATCCAGATCTAGGCACACGGGACAACTTTGAGATCCTACATACCTCTAGATGAATTCCCACAAAATGTCTTCTACATAAAATGAACATGGATGGGATACTTATTTAATACCTCATTTAGTACCTAAGTAGTCTATAGAGTCAAAAAAAAAAAAAAAAAAAAAAAAACTACAGACTAAAATTCAAAGACATGTGTTTGACTTACAGTTTTATCACAAAAGTAAAAGAGATGAGCTGCTAAGTTTGATTCCAACTATGATGCTATTTTTTTCAACTTATTACTTGCTTTGCATAACTTCTTTCTCCATGATTTTAGTAACAAAAATAAGAATTGGTATGTTAACTCACCCAACTGAATAGTAAAATTTAGAAATAAATACATGGCAAATAAAGGGAGTTGCCCAAGGTACAAGATGGACCTTACTGATACGAAACTTAGCAGGAAACTTATTGCAACTTCAGAACATCTTGAAATAAATGATCAAAATTTTGTTAAGTATAAGAATGTTGCAAAGATCACATTTAATAACACTTAATTAATACATACATAAAAGCATAACAATATCGTGCTCCATTTAAATTTTTATAGCTTGTTGTAAATTATGAATTTGTTTCTATCACTAGCTAGTTTATCGATATCTTTTGCTGCTCTTTTGTTTTTAAAGTTAAAAAACGCATTTTTAAGCCGATTTGCTACCTTTAATATTTGGAAAGCAGTTGAACTCTTCTGTTAAATCTCTTTTTTTCAAAACAAACTCTTATGGCAATATTGCTCCGCTTTTCGAAATAAAGGTGAAATTCGTTCTCTACAGTAACACATTTTTAAAAGGAAGAATTCCTTATACGAGCAGGATAAGTCACCTACTTAACTTTGACGGATATCTTTTGCTGCTCTTTTGTTTTTCAATGTTGAAAAACACATTTTTGAACGCCTTTAACATTTGGTACAAGCTGAATCTCTTTTTTTTCAAAACAAACTTTTATGACACAGTAAACAATTAAAATCGCTTCGCTTTCTGAAATAATGGAGAAATTCGTTTGCTATAGTAATACATTTTTAAGAGGAAACATTTCTTATATGAGCAGGATAAGTCACCAACAATATTATCTCTCTAGTGATGAAATTAAAAAACTCAAAATAAACTCTTTTTAATCATATGAAAATCATCTTTTAAATCCTGATCAAGGAGGAATAAATGTATGCAATCATGTATTGTGAATTTTTTCACCGATCATTTTACCCTCTAGTTCAACTGACCCTGCTGGATTTTCATTTTTACGTAACATCCGGGCACAGGATGATGAGTGTCCATTCCGTGCGTTTTATGCACTGATGATTTAAGGACAAAAATAATTTTTTGAATAAGTATATTATGAGTGGGATTCTGATGTGAAACAGAAGAATAGCAGAGCCACAAGTACCGATCAAAACCTTCATCGCATCGTATATTTATTCTTCTCCCAAACAATGAAAGACCATACCGGTGAAGTGCATTCCCCTTTTCGAACTCTTCTGCCGCGACAGCGATCAGTTTTTTGTAACACGCTAGGATAATAAAGCCGGAAACATTAAAAGTCCCAGAGTTATTCACTGACAGATGAATTCATACAAGTAAATTGTGAGTTATTTATATTGAAATGTTGGCAAGCATTGGATCAAGTTGTGTTCAGTTTTGAATCTCTGGCAAAGATTCTCTATTGGAAAAATAGCTCATTGTAAAATAGTTTCGTGTAAAAAGAGGAAAATAAATAACCGTGTATTTGCATAAAATGTACCAAAATATTATCTGTGTATACATGTGTTAAAATATGCTTTTTAAGTTGCACTAATCTATATTTCTTTTTTTAATGACAAAACAATATAAATATATACAGGGTAGTCTGACCAGGTGAATGAAGGTCCCTACTCAGGAGTACCTCGATGGAAGGTCAGGGGATGTCATTGTAACCTACTAAAATGTCCTTATTCAGCAAGGTTTTCTTAAGATTCGGAAAATATGGAGACAATTTATTGCAACATCGATATTCTTTTTTCTTTTAAATTATTTTTTAATGATGGCTAGTATTCTCTTTCCTTATGCGTATGATATGTGTGCATGCTCGTATTTTATCATTCGGTAAAATTCGGAACTTCATTCAAATGAGTGTATTGAGTATTTTCCTCCTCCTAAAGATTTTCGTTTAGGCGGCCCTGTCCCCAGTGAATAAACGCTTCGGTTTTCTTTCTTTCTTTCTTTAAAAAAATAAGGGTTTAAAAGTTTTGCACAGTTGAAATTGACAACAGTTACTTCCTAATACAGTTCTAAAAAAATAAAGAAAATGGAGAAAAGGATCTAAAGAATCTTTTTTAATGAAGAGAAACAAAAAGGAACGGGATGAAATTAAAACAAATTAGGTGTAATAAGAAAAGATAGAAAAGTAAAGATGATGTAAAAGGAATGCAGAAACTAAAAAGTCCTCTATGAAACTATGGTTTCAAACGAAAATTCTACATGTTCATAGACGAGAAATTTTTTTGTTTGTTCACTAACTAGACAGAGACGTTCATTTCCTGGGTTGCTTTATCATTTGTCATTTATGCCTTCAAAAACCTGAGTCATAACCATAAAAAATCTCCAAGTGTTTTTTTAATAACTACCAGAAAAAATTAAAGTTAACGTTTTTACTTTCATCTACCCATTGCTACAATTTTCAATGATGAATGAGAATTATGAATTTTAAAAAATGAATTTGTGCCATAGTCATTTTGAAGTTTGATTTCTGTACGAGAACTTGAAGTTATTGAAGAAGTTATTTGATGTACATATTGTATATTTGTTACAAAAATGTGCGAAAAAAACGCATTAGGGCTCGTTACTTGCTGAAATAATATCATAGTCTTAATTTATCAACAATTTTTTAACTTATCATTTATAATCTGGATTTTGCTAAAAATATTCAACGCTAGCAGTTTGGCGGTGTTATGCATACATAGTTCTTTATCATTATTCATACAGGAATAAATCAATTGTTTTTCAAATTTTCACTGAAATTTATCCCAGTAAAGTTTTTGCACGGAAACGTTGCATAACTTTGCTAACACATAAAGGTCTAAATCTATAAAAAAAAGGTTAAAATTGCTCAAATGAAGAATATTATAAATTTGAAGTAGGCATAAATTAATGCCAAAATGTTTTACTTGTGAACAAGTAAAACTTTTGACTGCGTGAAAAAATTGACTATCCGCTTTAATATTCTCCTTTTATTTCGAGTTGTTCTGTAAGGCCGGAATGCAGCATTTTTCATATCCGAAGCGCCTTAAGTTTGATCTTTTTCATTTGAATGGGATGTGATGAGATTTCATGTCATTGCTCTGCATTTTTGGCAGAGCATTTCGACATTGGGGCTAATGAACTGCAATATTGCACCAATATCTTCTTTCTGCAGGAAAGGTGATGTAATTGGAAAATCAATGAATGACATGACTTTTTCACTACTTTTATTTATTCGAATTTTTTATTGCTGTATATTGCAAGCATCTTAAAATTAAACTCATGCTACATATATCTTTTTACATTTTATGTGTAACAACATAATTATATATTTATTAACATTAAAATGAATTTTTAAAAAAGGTGTTTTTAACTGCCTCTTGTTTAGATTTAATCAGTGATACCCTCTCGATAAATCAAGTAGAAAATAGTTCTCTTCATATGAAAAGTTGACAATCAGACACTCTTTATATGAATTATTGGCCATCAAGTGGGGAGGGGGGGGGGTCATTACGCAGACTGCACCATTGAAATATTTAGGGGGGTTCGGGGTACTTTTACACTTATATTTTTTGAGGGGCTCTCGTTATTGTGAATGGGGGCGCTTCGTGGAATTGGGGGGGGGGATGTGCAATAGCTCATGCAGGGAATTTGTACCCCTGTAGACGAAAATATACAGACCAACAAAAAGAAAATGGAAGGCATAATTAATAAAACCCTTTAACGCATTTGAAAAGAAAATTTTAAAACGTTTTACTTAAAAAATGCTATTAAACATAGATTAAACTATTGATTGATGGCTGCTGAAAATTTTCAAATTTTATGTCGATATGGCTAATGAAAAAAACCGTAACATAAAGGATTAGTGGAAAAGTAAATAAGTACAATAACTCTGTTTTCAATAAATTTTTTTATTTTTAAATCTTCTTTAGCGTTTCAAGTAAGATTGTTTTTGTCTGAGATTATTAATTTTGTAATAACCCATAGTTGTACATGTCTGAAACAATATTTTTTTCTTGGAAAAACAGAGTCCATTTCAGCTATTAAGTATTTGGAAATTTTTATATCATTACTTCGTTATAATTAACCAATGAAATACATTTAGCCAGAGGACAGCTTCTTGGCAATTGACAGCCAAATCCGAGTCATAAAAAGTTTCTTGCCGTAGAAACATTTTAACAAGAAGCTTTCAATGCAATTCTTAGAAAAAGTTTCTAAGCGTAAGGGCCAATATATATCATATACTACCTATATAATCTTCTTGTGATGGACTAATTTAAAAATGAGAAGAATAATTAGATTTTAATTGTTACGTGATACTCTTCCATTACAGCTACGCCGATTGGCAATATTGCTTCAAATATTTATGAAGAAATTTAAATCAATGCTTAGCCATTCAGGTTTTAACTTTAATTTTTATGTTTGTTAATTTATTTATTTGTGCGTTTGGGGTCTATTTCCTCGGTGCGTCGTTAGTTAGCTTTAGCTTCTCATCCGGCAGTTACTTTCTTCATGATCTTCAGTTGTGCAATAACGTTTTTTCTCTAAGAGTTTTTTTAAGTAAAAAAAGAAATTAAAATGTTTAAAGGGAAAAGTCTGACATGAAGCCAAAAAATTAACTGAACAAATAAGCAAAAATATGACAATGTGAGGTCAATAATGTACGCCATATCTCTAGTACAAAAGTTCCGCACAATGAATTCTTACGTGCTTAATTTCTTATATTTCTCTTAATTACTATGTCTTCGGTTCTTTTGTAAGAATGAAATATTCTTATTTTCTCCAATGACTAATAGTGAGCTTCAAGTTGATTTCAAGTACCAAAGATTTCAAACACAGGTGTTAACACTATACCAACATAGTGAGATAATTGTGAACAATGTTATCAAAATATAAAGTGGTTCTTATTACTCCTTAATTTTGATAAATGTTATAAATAAAATAAAAATGTGAAAAAACAAGTAAAAAATAAAAATGGTAATGTAATTAATTTTTAAAAATAGGGTTGCATTCGTTTTGAATTCATTTACTCTGCATTCCTTTATAATTTCAAGAAGACTGCCCGCGATTTCACACACATAAGAAAAGTTTGGACACGCAAATTAATATTAGAAACATATCTGGCTCTATAATGCGTATGATGATTTTTATCTATCTATTTATTTATTCATTCATTTATTTTTGAGAAACTGTTGAAATAAACTGAAATTCTATGCAGAGCATAACTTCAGAATCATCTAAAGTGCATTTGAGCATATCTTATTTTATTCTTGTCTCTAATAACGTCAACAGAAAAAAAGAAGAGAAATAAACTGACCGAGGAAATTATAATAGCTGAAAAATAACAAAAGTTTAAAAACTTCTTCATTGAAGCTCATTTGAGAGCAAATATATATAGCTCAAGAGCAGCAATAACTACCATAACAGAATAAATAACTATTAAGTCATATCAATTGTTACTCATGAGCTTGAAGGTCTTTTAAAGCAGGACTGGTTATTATCTGGGGTTATTAGCTGGGGTTATTAGCTCATCATTTGCTGATAAGAATATACTTTTGAAATTGCTAGTATTAAGTAGAGTAAAAAACACGATAAGAAAACTTAAGACTATTACTTAGTCCCTTGATTTGCACTGGAGAAGATCAGATGAAAGAAAAGGGGGTTATCACTCTCACGACAACAAACTAAAAGAAAAGACGATATAAGTCAATTGACATTTGACAAGCATAGCAAAAACTATATTTATAGCGCACTTCTTTGAAATTTAAAAAGATACATTTCATATGCGAAAAATTAATCATAACTCTCGAACCTTAAGCTCCAGTTACAAAATGAACAAAAACTGTAATGACTATTCCCTTAAAACTAACTAATGACAAGCCTAATAAAAAAAACCGAACGCGTGTAACATCTGATTTGAATTAAATCATAAAGTCACACCTTATTTAATACCTTGGTTAAATCTAGTCTATTTTAGAAATGAAAATGTTACTCAAAAGTTATTCATTTATAATTATTTAATACTTTCTTCGATTTGTTTCGTACAAGATGTCAAATGACTAGCAGAAAATATACATTTGAGGATAAATTTTTGCTATTGCACTTCAGCATTCAAGTAACATCTCAAGTAACATAACAACAGTCAAGTAACATAAATCATGTAACATCTGATTTGAATTAAATCATAAAGTTACACCTTATTTAATACCTTGTTTAAATCTAGTCTATTTTAGAAATGAAAATGTTTCTCAAAAGTTATTCATTTATAATTATTTAATATTTTCTTCGATTTGTTTTGTACAAGGTGTCAAATGACTAGCAGAAAATATACATTTGAGGATAAATTTTTGCTATTACAATTCAACATTCAAGCCCTATAATAATGAATCCCGATTATAATGAACGGTTTACCATCGACAGTAGGATGGTAGACAACTCTTTATTTACAAAAAAATCGCTATTCAACTTAAAGTGCAATATTACTGTTAAACGTTTCTTAAAAATTTAAAAGTTTCATTGTCAGCGTTTCGAAAATCGCGCATGATTTTATATTTTGAAAGACAAAATATTCAACTGCGAAGAGAGTAATTGAACATATGACTGGCGCAAATAGAATGCACATCGAGAAAAAGATGTCATTAAAGAGCGTTTTGTTTCTAATTTGTGTTTTTTGGTTTTCATGCACCACTTTCTAGTCTGGGGGTGAACTTTTGAGTTTTTATTTTTTTATTATAAATACTTTTCTACAAAGTCCATACAAGGAATATAATATAACCCTGCCAAGTTTCAGTGGCATACGTCTGTTAAAATGAGCTCAATGCTGGTTTAAACAGGGCAACTTTACTTGTAACCACCCGAAATAATTTACTTCAAAGCTCAAATTATCTCTTCTGGAAGCTCTCTCTTATTCGCTTTTCTTACTCATTGAGAGGATATATTCTCTTTATTTTATGTGGATCAGAATAAACCACAAAGAGCATCTATATTTGAGAGTAACACAGCCAAGAGTGTCCGTGACTCTTTAAGCTCTGAAAGAGTTGACTTGCGGATGTCAAGGGAAGTATAAACTAAGACAGACGAGCAAAATGTTCTAACCTATAAAAATAATTGTAAATGGTCTCGTGCGCATTTGACATAGTATCCAATAAAATATTAACATTGGCATTGCTGAAGCTCAGTCTTTCTCATTGAAAGGATCTCTTCTATTAGCTTTGTGCAAAATAGAATGGAACGCAAAGAGCATCTACCTGAAAACAGTACAACTAGTAGTGCCCGTGACCCTGTAGCTATGAGCTATGAAAGAGACCATTTACAAAGCTCAAGGGAAGAATGAACAAAGACAGACGAGCAGCATGTCCTGACCTATAAAAATCAGCGTAAAAGGTATCGCGCGCATTTGGCAGAGCATCCAAAGTTTGTTTTGGTGGCACGGAGCACATGCAGCTGTTTAAAGTATTGAATCGAACTATTTGAAAACATTATCCTAGTCTGTAAACTTTTGAAATCGAAACTTTTACCAAATAAAGGTATGATGGTGGGTTGAAATTGTAAAAACTGAAAGGAAAGTTCCCATGAAAGAGAAACTCCTGCAATAGAAACTTGCCCAAAGATTCAATACTGACAAAGGAACGTCTTGCTGGTGTCTCTGAATCTTTAAAATCAAAAGAATTTGCGAAGAGATTCAAGATTTGATTACCAGACACTTCATGAAAGAGAGGCACCACAAGCATTCAAGGAACCTGGTGAGACCTGATGGCCTTTGTAGAAGACAGCATAACCATAACTCTAATGAGATAAGAACCATATATCTCCATTTTCTTAGAAATTTAGAGTTCCAATCACTGAACCACAAAATAGAGAAAGCTTTCTAGGTTCATTCCCGCATTTAAAACAGAGACAAGAAAGCTTATTGATTGCATCTATTGAGGTACTAACGGACTAACTTGGCATAAGCTAGTTCTGCTAAGATGTAATAACGTATTGCGAGATCTGTGGATCTATGGAGTGCTTACAGTCTAAATAGTTTAATCATGCAGAATCGTGTTTCGGTTTCCTCGTTTTTGAAAGTTTGGTAGAAGAAAGAACAAAATTGCTTAGTGTCAATGGTGCGATTAACGACAAGTTGCGAAGTGTCCTTAACAGTTGTGGTAGCCAAACTATTTCCACGAACATTGCAACGATCGAATTAGGCATATTTTGTTAAGTTAAAAGGATAGCAGCTTACGTGCTCCTATACATTTTTGGCTGTTACATACATAAGCTAATACCAAAAAGCAAACTGTCAGAAGAAGTTGAAGCATACCTGTCGAATTTATATGCTAAATATTCAATAACCTCCATTAGTATTTCCAGACTTGCCTAGAACACAGTCGTTGTTTTACCAGGGTATGATGATAGTTAGAAAACTACATTGAAAATCCAAAGTCAGTGGAGTTGCATTTGGTCGTCTGTTTGCTCTACGTAGAAGGTAAATGAAAAAAAAAAAAAAAAAAAACAGGAACTATGTATAGTAAAAACTTAACATGGAAAGTAGTATTTAATACCAGTTACAGCTCATTAAAAATATATTTCATCCCTAAGTATTTGAAAATTTTATTTCATACGAATCGTTGAATTTTTTTCTCCTTGAGAGCAGTCAAGGCATACAAAATTGCAAGGACTAGGTATTGGTAAAATATTTTGCAGTTGCAATGCTATTGCTGAACTGAAAAAGGTTTTAAAAAAAGAAAAAAAAATCAGAAAAGAAGTTGAAGCTAGAAGCGTAACTGTTCGAAATCACGTAACAGCCATTAAAATAAATCTTGCGAAACAAAGAAATCCTCATTTCTAACATTTCGGAAAGGATTGATGATGGGAAATTTCCATTCACGAAAAATACTGCAGAGCGCTGCAACACCTTTGTATTTTACACTAAGAGATTAAGAAAGGCTTGAGTACGGTTTGAATACTTTATAACGTCAAAACTGGAAGACATGTAAGATTCTTTTAAGCTGTATTTATTTATTTTTCTTAAAAATATTATACGTTTTGAAAAAATACTTAGAAATAGTAACTAAAAATAGTTGTACTCAGAGACGGCATTTCAACATTTCGTTTGAGGGGTCGAGTTTCTTAAATATGAACGACCTCTGTATGGATTGTGGATCAAAACACATATACTATAGCTAACAGTAATGAAAATCAGGCTTTAAAAAAAAATTTGCATTTTATGACAAAAGTTTTAATTTATCTTATAATAAGTTATCACACAAAATATCTTGATATTACAGTTTTACCTTTTAGTAAAGTTTAGCTGTATGATTTCTGGATTCCGGATGAACAGGAAATCTTATTAATAAAACATCAATGACCGGTTTCGTGCTCTTTTTCCTGTACAGATTAAGGTGAAATTTTTTTCCCATTGTGCTTCTAAAATAATTCTCTAGCCTCCCGAGACACTAAAATGCCCTTTCTATACTAGCTGAGCTGATTGGAATGGTTGAAAAATAATTGAAATAACAAAATTATGACGAAAACACAACTTTCAGATACCACCCTTCAAAACTCCTCAGGCAACTTCGGCAAAAATTCGGCTGGTATTCATTTTTCATCATTGAATAGTATAGTCGATGTTCACAAAACAATTCTAATTCCCACCGCTTACAAATTTTACTTATAATTGAATTATTTCAATATTCGTTTTCAATATTCAATTCAGGTAATATTGAGCCAATAATACAAAAAAAAAAAAAAAAATGTATCATCAAATCTTGTATTATTTTCATTTTATTGAATCTATTATTTTATACAAAATATAAAATCAATGTTATGACTCTGCATCATAATTATATGGATTTTTGTCACCTTTCCTAATTTAATTTGATTTTTTTTTCTTTTGCGCTCGGAATAAAAATTTTTTTTCTTGAAAAGTTGTTTAAAATATGCATCTATGTGAAAGTTATTAACAGTTCCAATTGTATATCAGACTGAAGCTTGAACAGTCCGAAAATTGAAGTAAGCGGATTGAAGATGATTTGATAGCGTAAAACATTATTCAAAACCTTTCCATTACACAAATAACGTGAATGAACATTTAAACGAAGTCATACATGTTAAAAGGGAATCAACTTTTTCACCTTTGAAAGAGTCGTTTTCTCATGATTCTTCCAGGCGTCAAGTCACTGGCTTTGAAATTACCGAGAAGGAATTTTATGATTTGAACATTTGAAAACCATCTCATGTCACTCAGAGATTGCTTAGTTAAAGAGTCTCAAGAAAAGGTATTTGTTGAGGTGCGATATTTTTTTGTAAAATAGTATGTATTTTTAAGAAGGTTCTATGAAAACATATTACGCACTGAGTAGCTGAAATGTATTTCTAGCAGAAGAAAGCGATGAACACTTATTAAATAAACATTTATCTTTACTAATAATAAAGCTGAAAGTCTCTCTGTCCGTCAGGATCTCTCTCTGTCCAGATCGCTGCCTGTCAGGATCTGTGACGCGCATAGCGCCTAGACCAGTGATTCCCAACCTGGGGGCGATCGCCCCCAAAGGGGCGATCGAACTCTTCTATGGGACGATAAATTTCTGGGGGGCGATATGTATTCAGATACCTAGTAATGGGAAATTCTTGACCTTTCAAAAACTATATTTATTAAAACAAATCGGTACACAATTCAGAAATATCTTTTAGAATACCTACGTTGTGTAATACCGAACCAAGCATATGGCACGTCAAATCAAAGAAAGTCGTTCCCAGGAAATAAAGCATGTATGATTTACAGCTCAATCAAATCTGTTCGGATAAAAAAAATCCCAAAAGCGAAAAATAATATCTTTTATTTTATTGCCGTTTTCATGAGGAAGAAAAAAAATCTTGTAAGCACTGTCTGACCGTTGGCGCCAGCATATATTTAACGCCTGAAAAGTGGATGGATATGTGTAGGAATGGATTTTTGCATTTAATTATCAGTTGTCATTCAGAATCTTGCAATCAGTGCCTAAACCTCCTTACGTAGTTTCTATTGTTTGATTTGATTTAGTGAATTTCTGTTTAATTGTGCATGTTTCGTAGTGTGGAAGTTCGATATGAATTCGAAAAAGAAGTGCCGGCAGTATTCAGCAGAGTATTTAAAATTTGGTTTTGTCACGTCACCGCAAAATGTGCAGTTTCCGCGTAACAACACAGTTTCCAGGAGAATAGATGAAATGGCTGCTGACGTTGAGCGCACTCCATAATGTTTTGAAACAAAGTAAATTTGCACTACAGATTGATGAATCAACTGTGACAGATCACAGAGCTATTTTATTAGCTTACATGAGGTTCATTAATGAGCTGAAAGAGATAATTGAGGAAATGTTGTTCGCCAGAACTTTGATTACTGATACAATGGGATCGTTGATTTTTAAAGTGGTGAAGGATTATTTTGAAGAAAAAGAAATTCCATTGACAAATGTAAGTACTTGCGCAGCAGATGGTGCCCCTGCCATGGCGGGTCGTCATATTGGGTTTCTTGCACACCTTAAAAAAGAAGTGCCCGAAGTGATTACCATCCATTGTCATTCATCGTCAACACTTGGCTGCAAAAAAATTGAGTGGTGTTTTACATGAAACTTTACAATTAGTCATTAATGGTATTAACAAAATCAAAGTTAATTCTCTCAATGATCGCCTGTTTCGAGAACTTTGCCATGAAAATGATGAAAAATTCGAACGCTTGCTTTTACATACGTCTTTCCAAAGGAAACTGTTAGCGCCGTTTCTTTGAATTATTCGACTCTGTAGGGTATCTGAGTTTCTCGACTTGCATGATCCTGATTTAAGTGAGAATTTGAAACAGCGCAAATTGGAACTTGCGTCTTTCACAGATATTTTTGAAAAAATGAACGAAGTCAACATTAAGCTTCAAGGAAACAAGATGAACCTCATCAAGGCCAAACGCATAATTTAAGTATTCATTGCCAAATTCGAAATCCACAAGGCAAATATTGGCCGTAAATAATTTATCCTGTTTCCGACTCTAAGAAAAAGTTTAATCGTGGATGATGAACTTCCTGAAGAAAAATGTTTAATTTTTATTGATCATCTTGATCAGTTAAAAAAGAACATGGAATCAAGGTTTGCAGATTTGATACACTTACAAATTCCTGACTGGATTTTAGACCCATTTAGTTTTGAAGATGTGGATGAACTGGAAAACTCTGCAGACAAAGTTTATGGATTTGAATTTGAAAATTGATTGTGAATCAAAAATTACTTTCGAGCAATACGGTTACGAACTTGCCTGGGTGAAGCTTATGGGTACTTACCCACAACTTTGGGAAAAAGTTGAACAGCTCCTCATCTCAGCAAAGAAATAGATTAGGCATCTGCCTCAAAGGGGACTTCAGATTAAATCTAGGGCAAGCCGTTAAGGCTTTGACGAAGTTCCATCAAGCACAAGGCAGCCATTAAAAAGGTAAAAAAGAACAAATCTTAACTGTTAAAATTTTCAATTTTTTCCGGATTTCAATTTAAAAAAAAAGCATGTTACTGAAAAATGTAGTATTCTTACTTTTGTTAAGTATGTAAATGACGTTGGCTAATTAAAGCACTTCAAATTACGTTTTTTCTATTTTTTCTTTTTTTAGGGGGTGGGAGGGGTTAAGAATAAAAAATTCAGTTTTAAAGCTAATTATTGCTTTATCATGCACTTTTTGAAGCTTTAAACTAAAATTAGGCGTTCAGTAACATTAATCTTCAGTAAAATCAGCGCCATCTAATTTGTGTTTTTAAGGGAAGAACGTGTGTGTGTGGGGGATGGGAGCGATTGGTGTAATTTAACTTTCGAAAGGGGCGATGGGCCAAAAAAGGTTGGGAACCACTGGCCTAGACCGTTCGGTCGATTTTCATGAAATTTGTCACAAAGTTAATTTGTAGCATGGGGGTGTGCACCTCGAAGCGATTTTTCGAAAATTCGATGTGGTTCTTTTTCTATTTCAATTTTAAGAACAAAATTATCATAAGATGAACGAGTAAATTGCGAAATTATCATAACGTGGAAGCGTAACATGGGCACAAGCCAATTGGCGAGAAAATTCACCATACATTATTTGTAAATATACAGGCGAACTAAAAGATCTTTTAATTTTCTATTACGAGCAAAGCCGTGCGGGTACCACTAGTTTAAAATATAAACGTAAGAATGAATGTAAAATATCAAGGAATGTTTTTGTGAAAATAATGCGGCCACACCCAGGGCCGTGTCCAAGGGGAGGGTTTTAGGGGTTAAACCCCTCCCATTGGGGGAAAATAATGATAAAAGCAATATGATAAGAAAATGACAATAAGAAAATGATATTTAACTTAGTTATAGTGTTAATGTTTATGTCAGTGCTCTTTTTTTAAGTCATTTTCTTTGATTTTTTTCTGCTAATTTACGAGTGCCCACTCTTCACCAACTGAAATTATATTTTAGAAAACCAGTTGCAAAAGAACCACTGAATAGACTGACAATACAAAACATCCAATGGGAATATTTTTTGGTATACAGCATGTAAAAAAAAAAAAAAAAAAATATTTGTGCGAAATTTTTAATACTTTTTGCAATATGCAATGGTGTTAACAGATAAAAAGGTTTGTTTCTGAAGAAGCTGTAAAACAACATTCTATCCACTAGCGAAGCCGGAATTTGGGGAAATAGGGGAGGGGTCACAAACGTCCCTACATGTATATATTATTATACTTGTTATCACTTCCTAGGAATAGTAATGCGCTTTAAAATCAATGGCTCTGCCCCCTAAAGTACTCCATTGCTTGATTACAACCATAAAACAGGAATGAATTATTTGGTACAAGAGGTGTTTTCATGCCACTGCAAGAAATGATTTTCAAAAGATCTTTGAAACCCCTCCCTTTGTGAAATCCTGGACACGGGCCTGCCACGGGGCTCTAATATTGGATGCACCATTGTCACACTAAGCATAGAAGTTATGAAATATTTAGCCTAAATGAGGAGATTGTGTTTCTTTAGTTAAAACAATCCATCATTCTCCATCAGTTCTCGTTTCTTCCCTAAAAAGGTCGGCAAATGCTTTATGAATTTCTGAGACATCACCCAAATAGCGGAAAACTCTGTTGTCGGAAAATTTGTCGAGTTTCGTCAACTCCACCGAGATTTGCCAATAGTTTACATGCGTGTTGCTCAAACGGTAACTAAACTCACAAAACTTGTAGAGTGTATTAACAACAAAAAATACTTTAAGTTCCCAAAATTTCAGGCCTCCAGTGTAATAAAATGTTCTTTAAGCTTGGCCAAAACATGGCAATTTGTTGCACAAAGTCGCTCTGTTTATGTTGCTTAATAATTGTTTAATTAAAATTATATACTTATTTATTGATTATTCCTTTCAAAAGTGTCTCAAATACTAATTGTTTGAGTACATTTAATTTTTTTAATATTGTGTTTTAGTTCGTTTTAGTAGGACAAGAAGTCATGTCACAAAATAAATTCTCACCTCCGTTACCTAAACATAAAATGCCATTCCTCATTAACACGTGGCAGTAATGACATCAAATTTTATCTTCCATGATACAAGGGAGCCCCCTTGTTTATTTTCAGCCATAGTTAAAGTTGTGAGATTTTTGTCGAAAAACAAAAAGCTAGATTTTGCTTTCAATACTTAGTATGGTTACCTCAACTTCTCACCTCCGTGAACTTGAATTTCAGGGATGTTAATTAATTTGAAAAAAGAAGTGAGCATGTTTTCATATGCTTAACATGTGCAGATTGTGGCAACGAGGAAAAAAAAATTCCCTGAAAAATTTATCTATTAGGCCTATATTAATGAAAAATTCCTCACCTCTGTGAATCTCACCGTCGTGACAGACCTTATCAATATCATTATTTTTGAGGTGAAAATAAATGATGGAGGGGAAATACATCAATAATAGGCATTCTACCAAAATTATAAATTGCCATTATATCCTCAAACTTACTAAATACTTCTTTTTAACATACACTTGAAACTACTAATCATGTCGTACTTTAATTAAGAGAGTTAAATATTATATTCTCACTAATCGCTAAAATAGCTGACTATTTGCACCAATGAACAAAATCACTACGTTGATATCAAATTGCCCTCGATTTTTAAATATTAAAAGTTTTTTTTTTACGTGAACAAGGCATTTTTTATTTATTTTTTTATTTATGATTAAAATAATTCGAACTTAGCTGGGCCATTGTTTATGGTTTATGGTTTATTCTAGTAGGTAACACTTTCATGTAAGAATGAAAAAAAAAAAAAAAAAAAAAAGAAAGTAAAAGGTTTCGAAATTTGAAAAATATTTACGTTCAAAAGTTACGTTTTCTGTAGAATACCCAGATAGCTATGTTAAATTTCATTAAAATCTCAGTTGGTCGGGTTGGGATCACAGGGTCATTTGACATAGAGTGGCTCTAAAGGTAATTTGTAAACAAGTGCTATGCTGTTGAAAGTAAGGCAGCATTTTCAGATCTCACGTAGGGCGACAGGAACGGCCCTAAATACAGATAATGCAACATACCTGCCCTCACGTCCAAAAATGAAAGCTCCAGTCTAGCTGGGCCCAGAGCCTGTTGCTGGTCGTCACTTTTGTATTTGTATTTGTATAACGTCATTTTACTCCACTGGGTCTAGTTTCATTATCCCACTTAATTCCTCCAGCGTACTTCGTTGAATTATTTTAATATACTGCTTAATGTCTACAAATAGATTATTGAATAACTATGTTGAATAGCTTAGAAGACATACCAGATGATATTTGCGTGCAATGAATATATAAAATTAATAAATGAAAACATTTTCCCGTCAAGTGATGCAATTCACGCAAAGAAGCATTATTATCATTTGAAGCATAACCTAACAAAAATCCATCATGATTACGTCAATCAGTTTCATTATAACTGAAAATAAGTTCAAATTGTCTAATGAGACGTAAGAAAAGGGCACCACTGAAATATTTAAATGAGAACATTGAAATATTGATATTTTCCCCAATTATTTGTTTTTTTTTCTGTCCAATGTGTATCTCAGTTGCAGATTTGTTCAGTCTTCTCTAACATACTAGAGGTTGTTTATAATAAGCATCAAACTAATTAGAGATAATAAATCTTGACCGTGAATCATTTTGTTTGGATTTAGAAAACAAAGAGCAAGGGAAAAAAAGAAAGAAAGAAAGAAGGAAAGAAAAACTATTGATTTCTTTGTCCGGCACATTTTTTGCATATTAGAAGCTTGTTAATTTTTCACGCTCTGATAACATGCTCTGCGTATACTACAGCGTTTTCATTTTTATTCCTTCAGTAAAAATCATTGTTTACACTGTTTTGCACAATGATAAGTTAATTATTTTTGCACCTTGACATAAAAATAAATTTTTTCTCTTGCAAGATATGTGATATCTATATGTCCTTTTAATTCTATTTTTCAACAAAAGTGATAATATAGATATTCTCGCAGCAAAATGATTTACCGTTTTCAAATGGTTTTCGGAAAACGATCTAGTTTCTTATGTATTTCAGTGCAAGGACTTGTTGTAACATATTACTTTGTTGAACTGATTTTGCTGCAAAAAATGTATTTCTTCTGTGTGTAAAATGTTATATTTGTTGCAATGTTGCGATACAAAGATTATATTTTTAGATAGTTGATATTAATAAGTAAAAGACACTTTTCTTTCAAATTTCTTTCGCATAAAAACGTTTTGGAAAATGCGTGCAGCGTAAGAAAGAAAAGTAAATGTTCTCAAATTACGGTTTGTTTAACAGATTTTACTTTCATTGTAAAAAAACGTATTTCTATTCTGAAAAGTTTGCGCGTTAATATACATTTTAATATTTCTGAATTAAATTTAGAAATGCAATATGCCTCAATGCTCTAGTACAGTTTAAATATAAACAGTATAACGAAGTTTATTTGAAAAAACTAATACGTATATTAATGTAAAACTTTAAAGAATAATTTAATGTGAAGGTCAAGCTTTGAGGTTAGCGTTAGAAAGCTGCGTCATTAAATGTAAAATAGATTAGCTCATGAAATTGCTCACATAGGGCAAAGTCTAAGTAAGCTGTTTGCAGGACCGTCACTAAGGAGTTGTGGGGGATGCTAAAACCCTCTCCCCAGTTTTTAGGGAAATAAGGCTGCCAATTTCGTTGAAGTGATGAAAAAATAAATGAAGAAAAGAAAATCTTCGCAGTCTTAAAAAACTGAAATATCAATAGAATAAAAGAGAAAACAATAAGAGGGAAAAATTCCCCGCACCCCTCATTTTTGAGTCATTATTGTACTTATGATTAGATTCGTATTGTTAATGCAGTTGAACTCGCTTATAAAGAGCGCAAAATGACATCAATATTTGTTCGTTATATCCGAGCACTCGTAAAAAACGAGTTTGTGTAAAGAATCGCAGAAATTTATACGTACTGGCTTTTTTTATGTATAGTCTCAAAGAAGTTGGTTAATTTGCTTTGAACTGTCCCATTTTCTCTTTCTTGTGTTATTGTCTTCAAGGAGAACTCATGGTCAAAAAAAAAAAAAAAAAAAAAAGCGTAATTTTCGTCCCTGGCTCGAAAACATGAGAAGTTTTTCTGCACATAAAAAGTTATTCCGTATACAGTCGAAGTCGCTTATGGCAAGCACAAAGGGGCAGTGATATTTGCTCGCTATTACCGAGTGCTCGTAAAAAACGAGTTTGAAAAATTCACATTTGCTTATTATTATATTATTATCATTATTATTTCTGGTTAATTTTCTTTTAACTGCCTTATTGTCTGATTGTCTCTATCTTGTGCACCCGAAAAAAAAGACACTTATTTCTCTAACTTCGAAAAAAGGATCAAGTTTTGCTGCACATTAAATGCCATTGACTAAGTTGAAAGTGATTCAACTTTAAATTCTTTACATTTGTCATTATCGTCGTTGTGTTTATTATCGTCTGCATTTGCTTAGTTCGAGTTCAAATATCTTCGGAAGTATGTCTCAGAAATGACAGTATTTGCGTTAACAAATATGACTTTCAAATGCTTCTGCATTCCACAAATAAAAAAAAAAAGACCGTCGTCTTTTTTTCTCAGGATTTACGATTCATCACTAACTTTCAGTTGACTTCAGAGTGTCAAAGGGCTTTTTCTAATATAGGATAAGCTGAGTTAGAAGTCATATCAATAGAAATTTTATGAATCACAGAAATGTCGCTCGCTTTAAGAGGGAATTGCTCTTTAAAAGCGAGTTAAGCTCACCTTTAACATTGCACCAAACAAATCTTTCTGATTTCCTCGATAAATCCATGTTCTCGTAAAATCAAGGCTTTTTATAAGCGAGTTTGACTGTATTGATATTTTTTCAGCTTCCGATATTTCACATTCGCCGCTTTTATTGTTTTTTTCCATCTACTCTTGACCTTGAATTTGGGCTAAAATACCTTCGGAAGTATGTCTCGGAAGTGATATCATTGGCGTCAACAAATATGTAATTTCAAATGCTTCTCTTCCATAAACTGAAAAAAAAAAAAAAAAAAAGAGTAGTCATCACTTGCTCTCATTTGTTATGACTGAACACTAACTCTCGGTTGATTTCAGAATCTTAAAGTAATTTTTCCAAGAAAGGATAAGCTGAGTGGACGTCAATCGACATTTAATGAATCATAAAAATAATGTCCGCTTTAGGCGGGGTTTTGCTCGTAGAAAGCAAGTTACGATCCCATAAAGAAATACGTTGTACTAACGAAAATTTTCTGATTTCCTCGATAAGTCCACGCTTTCGTTAAATCACGGCTCGTTATAAGCAAGCTCGACTGTACTTAGATCTATAGCAATGACTCATCATAAACCAAAATATGAAATCTAAATCTACACTCTTTCTCTTTAATTTCAGATAATTTTAAAGAAATTAAAGGCTGCCAATTTCATACACCTTTCAGTTTTTTGATCTCTTGACGGCCCTTGTTGTTCAATACGATACTTGTATGACAAATTTATAGTTGACGGATAGTTTTTTCTTCGTCTTCTTATCCGAATCAGTAATGCAAGTTCTATCCGAAATGTGGCTCAAACCATTTATGGTGAGAAAACTACATTTTGTTCAGTATTTAAGAGTTGTTCAATGGCGCTGAGTGCGTCATTGAAATTTTTAGAGTGATCGTTTTAGAAGATTTTGTTCTCTTTTTTGGGAACAGGGCTTTCGTTCTTGGAGGGAGGGGATGTACCATCCCTCTGGCTGATAGGTAATCGTTTGGGAAGTATCCTTCGTCAGAGATGACAGTAAATGCACAAGGATTACTATTAATTAATTACACCTTTCCTGCATATTAACACTCAAAATGCACGTGCGGTCCACGTCGAATTTTCTTACTAACCTCAATATAGCCAATGAATTATCATGGGTGAACGTTTTCTGTAAATTCAACTTATCTTGCATTATCAGTTTTTTCTTGGTGAACCATTACACTTACTGAAAAAAATGCACATTGACTTCTTGATAGTTATCTCACTTTTCTGTGTGAGACATTCCTGCCAGCACCCAGCATTGCACGAAGCGTGCCTGTTATCTTGCAGTTTACTTTGTGTAGCATGATGCACCTAAACCAGCCATAGTATCAAAATTAAACTTAAAATATTGACTTTTCCTGATTTAAAAGATTAAATCTTACGCATTATTTAACACGTACACAGCCAATGTTGAGAATATTAAATATGTTATTTTTACTACCAATTCTTTCGTTTTGTTATTATTATTATTTTTTTTTGACTAATGTTGCCTGTTTTAGTAATAAAATTGATTTAAGAATAACTTGATTCGCGTTTTTTAATTATATCATGAAATAATTTCTTAGTTACTCCGGCTAAAAGTATTCATTCCAGTCAGGGCTTAATTTGCATGGCACATGGGATCTCACGGGAGCCTAGCTCCTGCACTTCCTTTCAATTTTGTGTAAATTTTCACACATTAGACTTGATTCAAACTATTAAAATAAGTTAGTAAGACTATAGGGCTCCCGCACTTCTTTCGTTACAAGTTAAGCCCTGATTCCTGCTGTCCAGATTTTTCTCATTAATTGCTAAACATCAGTCATTTTACTTGTAGAATATACACGAAGTAAACAGTTTGTATAATGTTCAAATTGAGAAACACTACAGGCAAGTATTTTCAGTAAATTACCGCCCATTAGCAAGGGCTAAAGCAAAAATACGTGAAATACTCCGCCAGCTCAGTCATTTCCAGCCGAGGACTGTAGTTTCGTGCTTATTAGCACTCATCAGCCCAGCATAGGTAAGTGAATGAGCTGGAGATGGAAAACCTCTTAAAGAAGCCAAGAGTGCGAAACAAACTGGTAGCTAATATCTGCAGTCCTCGGCTGGAAATGACTGAGCTGGCGGAGTATTTCACTACAGGCAAGCTTAAATTTCAGAATATTTTGTGTTTGGAAAGTATTAAAATCAACAAATATGTTAAAGGACTTAAGGAGAGTACTTTTCCTCTTGTTTGAAAATATGATACAATTATTAAAGAAAACAAATATATTTTATTACAAAAACAAAAATATCACATGAAAGCAGTTCTGTAGTGGGAAGATAAAGGGCAGTATCTGAAAATTTTCATTTTATTTATTTATTTATACAGAAATTTTGTCACATTTTTCTTTTGCTTTGTTGTGCAAGTTTGCTTGTTTGCTTTCCGCTGAAAATGAAGCACGAAAAAAGCATCAAATTCCAACTTGCTACTTGTTAGTGGGCAGATACCGCTCTTTACCTTTCCACGCCATAATTATTCTTTAACTAGCTGCATTTTTCGGCGTTGCACGTTCTATCTAGAAGATAAAAGTTGTGCTCAGTGACGTTTGTACAAATATCAGCTTTAAAAAAAAGAAAAAAATAATTATAATAATAGGCAAAAATTCCCCTTCAACGTGTAGGAAAGGGCAATTTCAAACTTAAAATTAAATTTCGAACTTTTTGATTTTTTTTAAAATCACAAAAATTATGTCATTGTTATTAATAGGCTTAAATATTCCGTTTCATGGATTTTCCGCGATGAAACTCCCCCACGCCCCGGCGTGGTGTTTTCAACTCTCCCGTAGTCAGACGCTCCCCCCCCCCCAACAATTCCTGAGTATCAAAGAACCTCTATGCAAAATTTGGTACTAAACTCTGCGCTAAAACTGAAAGGTTGGACGACAGGGGGGCCTCAGGGCCCGTTCTAGTCGTTCTGCCGCCCTAGGCGATATTTACCAGTGCTGCCCACAGCCCACCCCACCCATTGAATAAGGATAAAATAATATAAAAATAAAAATAATAGTCAAGTGCTTAAAATTAAAGTGAGTTTCATTCCAAACTGGGTTTTGCATAACCGAGCGCTGGTACACACTTTTAAATTATCTTTTTTGACATTAAAGTAGTGCATCTTTTGGCACTAATTTCAAAAGACTTATAAATCACGCAATTTGCCGCCTCTAAAAGTAAATTGAATTTCTTGAAAAATTCCGAACTGTATTTTGCCCGTCCAAGCACTGGTACACACTCTAAATTAGTATTTTTTTTTTAATCATTGAAGCAGTGAATCTTATGGCGCTGAAACTAATATTCATAATATTCATACTAAAAAAAAAGTTTCAATTTCGAAATTTGCCGCCCCTAAAATCTGCCAACCTGGGCGGCCGCCTAGTCGCCTACCCCAGGAGCCGGGTCCGGGGGGCCTCCAAAAATGTATTCAGCCTATGGTCTTCCTATATCTTTATCGTGCGAAAAATACTTTTACAAAATAAAGTAAGTCGTTAAGAATATAAACCTTCCTATGACGATTAAAAAAAACTAGGCATTTCATTACAGCATCACGACCGACCACCCACGAAGAACCAACTAACGAACCACCAATCCGCCGCGACGCAAAACTTCAATCTATAACATTAAAAGCAAGTCTATTGTTTCTAAGCATACTGCATAGTTTATGTAGTATTCTGCTCTGCAAAATAAAATAGTTTTAATGCGATGAAACAAACATAGATGTCGCTAGCAGTGGTACTATCCTCCGTATCGAGCAGCGGGGGAAATTGTTTGGTTGGCATTGGTGGAGGCAAAATGTTTCCAAATAAAATGCCGTCAGTATCTTTGCAAGTCTAGCTGGCTAGCAGTCAAAGGTCTGTGTTCTTATTCTGTCAAAGTGAGCTCTATCCACGCTAATACAGATCGCTAGAATGAAAGGTATGCAATTTTCATATATTTGCCATCAATATTAATAGCTAAATTTCCCTGTGTATTTTCCAAGTGTTACATTTTAGCGAAGCATATTTTGTTTTCGCGATTTAAGGCCACCCGGTTTTCAGACAAGGTCAGTCGGTTGTCATTTATGCCTTGTTTATTTCGTTTGCCGGGAAGCATTACTTTAAAGTGCTGCTGCCGATCTATTGAAAAAATTAAATACAATCAGAAAATGATTTTTTTAAAAAATATTTTGAATCTTAAGCTAATCAAAAAAAAAAAAAAAAAAAATTGTTAAAATGTTTCGCTATGCATGAATTCGCAAAAATATTAATGTCTTTAAACGCTTCCTTTAAAATTTTCATATCTTTATTATCCATGCTGTTGTTCCATTTTCACAATGTGTATTTTATTCAAAAGATGTTTACATTTATTGTAGTAAACCGGAATGATGCTCCTTTAAAAAGCGCGTGTTTTCATGGTTTTGGATGAGTAAGCATGGCATCATGCTTGTGTGTGTGATACTATTTGTTGTGATAGTTCTGTCATCGTGTTAACCGCCAAACGATTTTTTTTTTTTTTTTTTTGTATGTTTTGATAGACATTTCTTTTTGGTTCAAAGCAACCTTAACTTATTAATTTTCGTCAAATTAGAAATTGAAGTTATTTTCACCCGGAGCAAGTTCGTATTTAAATTAATTATGTATATTTATTGAAACCAATGAGTGAAATCGTTACTAGCGAGATTTTTTTGAGCCAGTTATCTTATTAGAAAAACAACAAAACGTCAAACAACTCTTTATTATTTGTTGGTTAATTATTTTCTGTAACAATGCTTTTTTTTTAAATAGTAAAAAACGCTTATTAAAGTAAAATATTTGTAAGAGGAGTTATACATTTTTAATATCAGATTCATTAAGATTTAGAGTTTAAATGACTTTTCTTCCTTTTTTTGAGATGGTGACATAAAATCGAAATGTCTCAGAACAAGAAATAGAGAAACTTGAAATCATAATTTTTTTGAGATTATTATTTTTCCTTAATAAACTGAATACTTTCCAATGCATCACAAGTTAGATAACAGCAAAAAAAAAATAAATAAATAAATAAATAAATAAATAAAGCTATAGTTCCTGTAAATAAAGAATTAAGAAATAACGAAAGGAATTTCTTCACTAAAGAAAGTTTACTATTCGCGATTAGTTAGTTATTATAGTTATCAATCATTTTTATGGGTTTTTTTTATAGTTCTTACATTTTTCAACTTGCATAAAAGATTTTGTTAGAAGTTTTTTTTTTTGTCATAAAAAAATTAAGTAATTATTACAATATACTAATATTTTTTTAACGCTTTATTGTAATGTCTTCTCTAAGTACTGAAATATTTCAAAGATTAATTTAACTAAACAGTAGGATGCTGTTCGTTACCGCCACAGGTCGGGACTAAAGCAGACCTTCACTTTGCCAACTTGCAGCTTATTGGTCTACAGGCCCGTCTTTTCGAATTTTTTCGAGGAGGAGGGGGGGGGGGGGTGACAAAGGGTGTAAACCTAATTCAAATTTTATCGGAAAACAACAAATCACACTCACTTATATGTAAAAACAATAATTTTTTAAAAGTCAGGGGGAGGGGCAATTGACACCTCTCACCCCCTCCAAATACGGGCCTGTGCCCCTGCTTTTATTTTCACTTAACGAGAAGAGTAGCATCATGTTTGAGGACTCTCGCTGATTATTTTTAGTTACCAGGGTTAAGTGTGAGATAAATTTCAGCTTCAACGAAAGGCAATCGGATGCGTGCAATGATTTGATAATACGAAACTTCTTACTCTTCATATACAATAAGTGAATAAACAAGTATTTAAAATAATTTAAACATTAAGGTAGTTTTATTAAAGACATAAATAAAACCGTTTTAACCCCATAACAGATTTCCAAGATAGATTGAAAGTATAAAAATATAAGACAAACTTTGACTCAGGAGTAAACTTTTCTTTTTAATTAAGAAAATAAAATACATTACGACATAAATTCGTTTCACAGTTGAACTTCCTCAAGTTTTGTTTAAAAGGCTAAACACTATTTGAATACTTTAAGGGAGTCCGGGATACAAAAATCGTCAAATTTTGCAAATTTCTTTTTCATTGATAAAACTTTTCGTTTTTTTTTCTGCTTAAACGAACGTTCGAATCTTGTTTCTATCTTAATTAAAATGAAATGTATAATTATTTTTGTTGCATGCATTTAACTAATATTATATTTAACTTTAAAACTTTAAGCTCCATGATGCAATATTTCCCGTTTTTTTTTTTTTTTTGCATTCAAACTCTTATAATTCAAGAACTGATAAAGATAAAGTAATGAAATTTGGAGCATATCTCTTTCAAACAGTTTACTTTTATTTTTATTCGACTTATTTGAAAAAAAAAAAAAATGTGATTTTCAAAAAAAAAAAAAAAAAGTATCTTCGAATTTTTTCGAAATTTTTCTTCAAATAGTTTCTAATTTTTATTGAATTAATATTTTTTTTTAAATTGCCGAATAAAAATTAAAGCTCAGATGTTTGTGCATAATTGTTTGAAAAAATTTGAAAATTGACCAAGAATATTTTGAGTTTTAGTGATTTAAAGCAACCCCGTTTTTTTTTTATAAAATAAATTTTATTTAATTATTATTGTAATAATTTTTTAAGATTTATGTTTTGATTTTGCTTATTAAATAGATGGTAAATCAGTACAAAAAAAATTCAGAACTCTAAACTATTTAATATTTTTTTTTTTTTTCAAAATGTGTCCCGGACGCCCTTAAGTTACATAACTGGATTTCAAATTTCTGAAAAATAAGAAAAAATTGGAATGAATTACGGCTCCTTTTTATTTTATGTATAACTAGTAGCTCTACTCAGATTTTCTACTCAGCATATCAATCCGCAGAAAGGATCAAATAAAGAAGAAAATTTCAGGAACCAACCCTAGCCAACTTTTTTGTGCTCTTCTCAGGTAGGCCAAACATACAACTATTTCACATTCACACGTATCGTCGCGTCAAGGTTAATGAACATTAACTTGGATTTTAAACAAATCAATTTGTGGTAATACCAGGGATGCCTACCCCCCTAAGAGCAATGGCGTACCGCCTCTAAATGAGAAAAATGCCCCTGAGCCCCTTAAGAATTTCAATCGCGCAGTCTCCGCCCCCTTGGTTGGTACCCCTGGTGATGCCGTTAGAACTCGTGTCTTACAAATAATTTTGATGGTTATATTGCGAAAATAGAAAAATTAATTTTGCAGTGGGCATTTGTGTGAAGATAAGTTTAATCTCTGTTTGAAAGTCTCACCCACAAAAGCTCGGTGAACCAACCTAAGCAGCCTAAAGATGCAGTAAGAAGGAAAAGATCTAAACATGTGCAACAGTATAAACTATTGTTCAAGAAAACATAATCGTGGCTACGTATTCCTTTTAGTTTTATAATTATATACAGCAAACTATATGTTAAACTACAACGGTGACTGAAGTTCAATTGCAAATCAATCGGATAAGACTTCAAAAGGGGTGTGTGTTTCTACTGTAGGATTAGCATGTAAATAATGACGAAGATAAACAGGTGCATGATATTTGAAAAACTTTGGGCTTCTTTCCAATTAATAGTGTTGCATATATTTTTTATTTTAGATTTCACAAAGTTAGGAATGGATTGAGTGTTGTTTAATCTGAATTGTATCGGTGATCGCTGTAAAGCAAAAGCTCCATAATGCATTAGATTAAAAAAGGATCTTTTTTCTTAAATTAATTAACCATGAGACAACCAAACAAAACATTAAACCATTTGTAAACCAAGTTACACCATGAGATTTGAAAATTTTACTAAATATCTGTTGTATAGAAATTGAGTTGAATAGTGGATGATTAATTTGATTTCGTATACTATTTGGTGCGTGTCTGATATTTCCATATCTTAGATTCAAACTTGCCTTTACAAGCGTATGTGTAAGTAATAGTTCTCTATGGACGTGTATCATAATAGGTGACGTGTGTAACTTTTAACATTGACATGTTGATATAAGACTACTAAGAAAAAAAGGAATGCACATAGTTAAAGATAAGTATAAGATGGAGGCTGCGTACTTGGTATTAATTTTATTTGAATATGAAGTCATGCATTTAGCTTTTGTTTCTTGTGCGCAAAAAACATTTTTCATTATCTCACTTCTCAAAGAAAAATCGAGTTCCCATGCTTCTTTCAAATACGATAGTTTATCGGGAAACCGTAAAATTTCCCAAAGTTTTACGATTTCGTTGAAAGGACAACTGCTCGAACGAAGGGAAGCACAATAAAAGTCTAAATGGTGCACAAAGGCCAAGTACAGAAAAAGAAAACGTTTCTTAGCGCAAACGTAGAGCATAAAATGTTGAAAATATTGTAATGCAGCTCATTGTTTGTATATTCAGTCTAAAAAATGTTATTCTTTAATATTAATTCGATTAAAGTATCAAAAGTAAAAGTCGTTTTTCAACTTTTGCTACTTTAAGTTTTACAACACTGAGTCGATTTCCTTTATTGAATTCGATATTTTGCAGTGTTAAGTCTAGAAAATTGTCCAAATAAGTGGTAAGAATTTCTCTTTTGTGAGAAAGATTTGCTTTTCAATAGAAAGTTCTTACTCATTTTTTGTTAACATGAAAACAATTAGTTTGCTGTAGGGCTTAGTTTTAATGTAAAACTATAGGAGCCATATAGTCTCCAGAACTTGTTTTAGTACATAAATAGTCCTCAATTCATGCAAAATTTAAAAGAAGTGCAGGACCTCAGCACTGGTTTGTAACAATGAATAATAATTTCTTTGATTGCAAAAAAATAACAGTAACGCTTTTAATCGCTCTCACGTGCTTTCATTCACAGAAATCTGGTTCACATCTTCGGTCAAAAATAAATATGACTGACTAGTTGTATAAGCATCCTCTTTTGAATGATATCACTACTTCTCTATCAATTTAAAAAAAGGGGGATATTTCATTGGAATCAATTATTTTTTTTATGAAAAGAAACGGATGATTCTAAAGCAAATGTCTTTCTTAAAAATTGAAAGTATCCATGTAAATTAACAACAGCGCTGCAATTTTTAGAAAATTCGTTTTACGTTTTTATAATTACCTGAAAACTGCCGTAACTGTCTTTTGATGTTTCTTAAAACTTTGGCAAATCGCAAAATTCATGTATTGAAATCTTTAGTGTTCTTTCTTGCCACAAAACTCGCCCAAAGTTAACTTACAGAACTGGTGTGTGGTGGTGGTGTATAAACGATTTACGCAAAAGTGATGCGGCATTAAAATTTAATATTTCGGGGGGAAAATTTTTAGCGCATATATTATTAATTTGAAGAACAATATCTGACCAGTAAACATCATATCGCGAAGATTTTGGAAATCGAAGTTGAAAGTCATCGTAAAAAAAAAGTTAAATCAGTTAAGGGTAGAGTTGTGCAAAAGCTAGATGTTCTCAAATGCTGTTTTTTTTTCACATGTTCCATTATTTTTGCCGGTGAAAGATATGTCCTATGATTTTTTTTTTCAACAATGCAAAACAGCATTTTCAGTATGTATTGCCGAAAATGTACATATCTGGGAATAAATAAACAAATCGGTTAAGTAAAATAAAATAAAATAAAAATAATTTAACAAAATTCAGTAACTTGACGCTTTATATCGGCTCTCTGGTGTTTTTCTGAAACAATGATTTGACTCATCTTGAGGTATCAAAAAGAAAAAAAAAGAAAGAAAGAAATCGAACATTACTATGAGTTATAAAAAGGAGGGAATTTTAAATTGTTTGAAAGAAATAATATCGACCAACTCCTTAATACTATGTAATTAGTATATTACTTTCCATAAATACTATTGTAAAATTTTTTTACAACAAAATAAGCTTCGTTCTGGGAGGAAGGATTGGGGGGGGGGGGCGCCCTTGCTCTTAGGGGGTGGGCACCCCATCACAGGTAGAGTTATGTTGGAAATTAAAAAATGAAGTTTGGATATTCTAGATAATATCCTGTTTAAAGCCACAAGCGGAAACGTTTGAAATTTAAAGTGTTTTTGAAAGGATAAGCTTCTTTCACGTGGTTGGAGAAGTGGCGGAAACTTGATATGACCTTCGATTTCCTATTACACGTCAGAGCATCCGTGCTTTCATTCAAGAAATTTCTTTCTACGTCATGACCAGTGACCGTCAGTCATTTGCTGGCCGTCATTAACCCAATGACAACACAACAGTCGGCCTCGGCAACTTCGGATTACCTTATTGTAAAGGTAATAATAAAGCTGCGTCGAGTTTGTTTGGAGTTAATAGTTTCAGAGCCACGAGAGAGTATTTACATTTGATCTAGAATTACCGCTCTTAAGAAAAGGGAAATTTGATCTCTTAGCTGGTTAAGCTCTTTGTTACTTACGCACTAAGTGTCCAAAAGAGGGAAAGTTTAGAGATTTGTCTGTAAGCTGTTTATTGTGTTGGATGAAGGTCATCTTCAAGAACTACACCTTTCGATGAGATAAAATTTTCTTGTGTAATACATTATTCCTTACCGTTTTCTTTTCTTTTTGTTTCTTTTCTTTTGAGCAATTAAACACTTCATAATGAAAATTCTGCTCTTGCACAAGAAAGAAAGATTTCAAACAATTGTTGTTGACCTTTGTGTTCATTGTTATCGAAAACATATTAAATATTATTGAATGTTAGTTCGTGCGTTGTTTTATTACAAGAAGTTCACTAATTATTACTTGTTTTAAAATTTTTTATTGAAGCCATTATTGCTGCCAGATCGCCCCCCCCCCCCCCCAACGAGTTTTGGGATTTCACGTACGCCACAAAGACGTAAAACAGATTTTGTAAGCCTGGTAGGTTTAATCTCGTAATATATATATATATATATCAGTCAATATTTTGTGTAGCAAAACGTGGCTCTTGTGCTTTGTAGGAATGGATCTTCGATTTTTCTGAGCTGGAGAAAAACTTGGAAAATTCCTGTCCTTACCCATCTTCCTTCCTGTTTTTATAATCGAGTATTAACGAGGAAACACAGAAATGGGGTAGATTTCCAGCCCCCTCCCCCAGAAGCTTAGAAGTTGCCGCAAGGGCCACGGCTTGTCCCCCCCCCCCTAGATTCAGCACTGATGCTTCGTTTCTAGTTGTTTACAAGTAAACAAATTTGAAATTCGTCTATAACGAATAAACTTGAAAATCGAAATAATGGAACATAATTTCATATCTTCGGCACCATGCTAAACTAACAAATATGAAAAATCGTGTTTTCCAAACTCGATGTTTGCCGTAGTACTCAAAAAGGGCTACGGGTTAGAACTACTTCAAACGATAGTTTTTTATTCTTAAAGTTGACTATAAAAATTGAAACATTGAAAATAATTAAACGCGTCAGGTGGAAAAAAAAGTTATATTCAGTGTTTTTGCTCTCCTGAAAAGTGCCAATTTTCACTTTCGTTAGTTTAGCATGGTGGAGACGATATTTGAAGCATTATATTTTTGGTTTGTTTTTCATATAAGAAATGTACGAAAATGTAAAATTTAGGGGTTATAGTAAACATCTGTTATTTACCTTTTTTTTTTTTTTTTGGATTTTATTGAAAGGATTTTTGTTTCGCGAAAATTGAATGGGACGTTTTCAAAAATATGAAATATTTCTATCTAGGAAAACATTTTAATTTCTTTTTCTTCAAGTAATGGGTTAAATTATTTTAATGATATTTGCTCTTCTTAACTATCAAAAGTAGTAATGGAATTAAATGTCTGACCCAAGATCATTGAAAATTGCTATGTGTTTTACGAAGTGTGTTTATTACTCCGTTCAAGCGTTAAAAATTCGCATGTTTTGTTCTAAAAAAGTGTTTTTAGTAAACGTTGATTTTTGATTTTTTGTTAAAAATATAATTTCAAGTTTTGTTGGTGATACGTTTTAAAAACAGTTCTCTCCTGTAAACTTAAGCAGAATAATTTGTTTTTCCGTCACTATATTTTACCTTTCAATTAATATTAATCGGTATTAATTCCGGTATCCTCTAGGAATGTAGAAAATGTTTGGCCATATAGAAAGAGAAACTATTTCATTTTTGAAATAATATATCATTTCGATTGTATGTTCATTAACAGTTATTGCTAGCTTTCGTTTATATCATTGACTAGCTGCATTGCCCAGCATTGCACTGTCTATGTCGAAAATGAAAGTTGTGTCGAGTGACGCATCTTCAACAATCAGGCTTAAATAAAAGAAAAAAAAAGTGGTATAAAATTTGCCGTCAACGTGTAGAGAAGAGCAATCGTCTGACTAAAAATTTAAAATTTAGACCGCTTATGTGAACTCTTGAGCATCAACGTATCTCTACCAAATTGGACAAAGATGAGACGTAAAGTATAAAATGTTTACTTTTTACTCTAAGGGTCATTTTTATCCGCAAGCATAAATACATTATATCGGGTTAAATAACTTCTAATACTTTAATACTTTACTAAATTAAAATACAACGCGGAGTGTATACTAAAATATTACTTCCCTTTTCAATCAGTTTCGTTTTTTTTTTTTTTTTTTTTTGATGAATTGACTTACGTCAGTTGAAATATAATGCCCAAGTTTTGCTTTCGCACAAAATACCATTTAGCACACCAAAAACTTTTCTAAAGATGTGGAAGTTCATTAAATATTGCATAATTACAAACAATCTATATGTGATAGGATGTAGCAAAATAATACGGCTCCTAAAAGACTATAATAAGCATAATTATGAAGTCTCATCAATATGCACATGAATTATTGATTTACATAATTCTATGAATGTATTTCTCTATTTAAGTTTTCTATAGTTGATACTACGTGATACTACTTTCGCCATAAATTTAATTTAAATGTATTTCAAAAATAAACCTAAGTCATACTATAAAACTGAAATATGTTTAAAATGTCTAGCTTTGATGATCAGAACTTTTAATTCTTTTTTAAAATATTTTTTACTACATTGTATAAGAGGATTTTACATGAAAGAAGAAATCTTATATGGAAGCAGAAAGAAATTTTATTCAACTTGTTGACTTATTCAGATAACCATTACGGATTTTCTTTTACCTTTTCCTGAGCTAGCGTGACTTATGAAATAACTTTTTGTGACACTCTGAATTGTGTATGAGTAATATTGAATTTTTAGTAGCTATCTTATCTGACGTCATTTTGACGTCAAAAACCTATCAAATAGTCATCACTATAGAAACAACGGCAGACGAGCTTCATTGATTTTGCAAAAGATTATTCATTCTAATAACAACAAAGGTTTCGGTGATAGGTTGTTACTTTAAACTACACCTGAGCGGCCAAGCAGTTTTTGTGATTTATTAAACGAATTTGTTATATTTTTCGTAATAAAACAGGATTTAGATATTGCTAGGCCAAAATAAGCTCATTTAAAACAGATATATTTCTTATTGACGTTTCTTACTAATTTTGAGATGCAAAATATGTTATATTTTTAAAGTTATGTATTAAATTATTTAAGCGATTTCTTCTTCAATAGACAATTTTAGATTTTTTCAATTTTGTTATATTTAAAAGAATTTCATTGCTAGATTTTGAAATAGTTTATAAATTGTGTTTTAATTTTTGATACTTGAAATGAACGGCTTAAAAATTCGTTTAATCAGTTTATGTTCTGCTAAAAGATTCAAATCATTTTGTTGGATAAACTAACGACAAATTTTACATAGTTCTATTTTCTACTCGCTTTTTCCAGTTTATCATGCTTTAAATGGGGAAAAAAAGCATTGTAGTACCTGTTTTTGAGTTTGGTTTTGTTGCTGCAAAAACGCTCTAAAATCATGCTAAAGCATAAACTCCGAATAGAATTATCGTTCTGCGTTAGTTTTATTATTATTATTATTTTTTTTGAATAAAATGCATGGGATAAAGTGAAATTATGAATGAGTGCATCTATTCATATGACAGTTTTCCATTCATCTGGGGTTATATATTTATACTAGTCAGGGAATTTATGGAGTCAATTTTATTAAATTAGTTTGTTGCAGATTTGCGGGCTAAACTCTTTTGTAAACTATTGAATGCAAATAATTATATTCGACGAAAATGATTGAAAACCATAACACTTAAATTAGTAGCCATATTTTAGTCCCACTTGTCTCAGTGTTGATATGCAATTTGACGTTTTGAGATGAAACGTTAAAAAATTGGACATTGCACCTACATTTATTGCAATAAGAAAATTGTTGATGCTAATGTGACTGTTCTGATAGAAAAACTCCCTGAATTTTTCATGCATTACGTATCAATATTGGTATGAATTGTTATGTCTACCAAGCCTAATAACAATGTACGAGTTTATTTTGTAAATTTTCTCAAATCACTCCATCGAGATGACAGCTTTTGTAAGCTAAATGTATAAGCTTACAACATCACGCTTATTATACAAAGTAATCGGGTGGGTAGCTTTTGGCTCATTTTCCACCGCCCACAGCGATGATTTCATCGATAGTCATGCTGTGTTTATGATTTCATAAGCGAAAATAAAGGTTATGTATGTACTTATTTATTTACCTCTAAGTGTATTTTGTAATTTTTCAATTTGTACTTTTTTTCTATTTTCTTTTAAAGAATACTATTTGATCACAAAGGGTTTTTTTTTTTTTAATTTTTACGAACTGTCTTATAATTTATGCCACATATTGGTTGCACCCGGACAATTAAATTTCAATAGTGTTATCATTTGTTACACAAAACACCTCACGAAGCGTCCGAAAATATTAGATTTTTGTTTCATTTTGCATGAACTTTTGAGAATATACTTTTATAAATTTTTGAATTAACTTTTATAAAATGCAATAAATTTTGAAGGCTTCCAGAAACTTTATTAAAATAGCTCATTAATGGACGTACCTTCTGAGATATGTCCGTTACTGAGCAAAAACAAATATTTAAATATTGTTTATAGAAATATTCAAAATTCAATTGCATTACGCAGAAATCAAGTCCATGTTCTTCACGAAGTTCATGCAGCGAAACAAGAATATGTCAATATATTTGGAATATATTTGCAATACATTTTGTTTTGTGCAACAGTTGATACGTCTTCTGGAATTGCTCTTCTGAAAACAAAGGAAGACATTCAGTCGTGGGTGTCTCATTTAATAACTAATTATGTAGTAAATTTTGTCAATACAAATTAGATAAGTCACTATTAGTGATTTATCCAGCTTTTATTTTTCAGCTCAAAATTACGTTACTCACAAAAACTTATCGTGGAAAATGCTACGCAATGTTTTATATTGGCAATTCAAATACTAGGAAACAATGTACTACCGCTTTGCGTTTGTACTCAAGGTTCTACCTACACCCAAATGTATGGGATTTTGAACGTTTTGAAAAGTTGATTTCTCAGTCGAATGCTTTACCTAAGACGTAATATAAGTATGAGCTAGTTCCAAGGGGCCCACGATGGTAGGTCACTATGACTATCATAAAATTTCCTTATTCGGCAAATTCTGTTGACGATTCGGTAAAATTATCATCATTCGACAAAATTTGGATTCCTATTCGGCAAACTTATCATCATTCGGAAAAATTTGGACTTCAATTCGGAAATAATTATCATTCGGCAAAATTTGAAGTTTCATTCGGCAAAATGATCCTTATTCGGTAACACATAAAGTTCCATTCGGAGAAATTTGTAGTTCCGTTCGGCAAAATTATCATCATTTGGCGAATTTTGGAGTTCCATTCGACAAAATTTGGAGTTCCAATTGGCAAATTGAGACTTTCCTTTCTCCCTACAATTTAAGTTTGAGGTGCTCCTGGCTAGATCTGCTTTTAAACACATCTTTTCGACGCAATCACTTTTAAATAGCATGTAGGAAACTGACCAATATTTCTTTGATTTCGGAAAAAAAGTCATTTCTCGTATCACTATTTTCTTTATTCCCTCTTTACTTTTTTATTCCTTAAATCACATGTTCCATTTGTGATTTCTAACATGGGCTCAGTTTCTGTTTCCTTTCATTCGTATCTGATCTGGCATTGGTGAGAAAATGTCAATTACCCCAATATAATGTCGCCGTAGAGACTGGCGTTAATGTTTTCTTTTTTCCTATCTATCCTCTTCTCTGATGACTTAGGTCAACCATGAAGCAAGCCAAGTTGATTGATTTTAGCTTTAAAGCTTTATTCTTACTGAACCGTGATGTTATAAATGATTCATGGTGGGGTAGACCAAACTCCTCAAACTGGAAATACGCTCAAAATATTGAATGCTATGATTTGTTAGGGAACACTTTAAACTACCATCAAGGGCGTGCACAGAAGTTTTGAGGCCGTCACAAATGACTTTTACGGGCCTCTCTCCATATTGTTTACCCCTACGTCCCTACATATAATTTACCCTTCATTTTTAAAATCTCGGTTCTCCTTTAGGCTCGCGCCCGGGCCAACAGGTGTCTCTTCTCGCCCCCCACCCCCATGAGAACGCCCCCTGACTTATCATTTAATGGATAACTTTCTCTATTCAAAGACAAATCATTTTTTATACATGTAAAGCCATATTACGACACTACAATTAGTAATGAATGCATGAGTTTTATCATTGCTTATATGAGTGAAAACCTATTTCTCTCATTTCCAGTTCGTCCTGTAAATAGCCTTTACTTTATAATGGTAACTGATTCGCAACTAAATGAAAGTAAAAAACTAGGATCTTTCATTCAAGTATCCTTTAAAAAAAATAAATAAATAAATTAAAAAAATAAAATAAAATAAAAAAAACTTATACTGCTCTGCCGTGGGCACATAAAGGGCAATAACTGCAAATTTTTCGTTTTTTTTTTTGCATTGTTGTCATCTATTGTACATTAGCTTTAATGTAAATGCTAGCTTATTTGTTTTTTTTTTCATTGTTGTCGTCTATTGTACATTAGCTTTAATGTAAAAGCTAGCTTATTTGGTTTCCGCTGAAAAAAAAAAGCGCGAAAAAAACTTCTAATTCCAATATTTCCCTATTGTTAGTATTGAATTTAAAAGGTGTTTCTTCAAATATCTCGAAAACTAATTCCTGGAGATACTGCCGTTTACCTGCCTACGACAGTGCTTTGTAAACTCTTTTCCCCTTTTCCTTGAAAAAGCAATTGCAGTTTAAGTTGAAAAGTGGTATTTTATATAGTTCGTTTTCTATCGACCAATACAATATTGCTACGTAACTGGTACTCCTAATGGATTAGCTAATGAGGAACCTAAATCCATATCAAACTCAAATTGTGAAATTTTTTATTTGCTCCACTATTATTCTAACCCTTTCCAAAGGAACGAACCGTCGCAAATGAAGTAACTGATATTTAAGAAACTTTTGAGGCGTTTACCCGTTCCTAGTTCAGGAATGAGAACTGAGTAACTGCTTTTTTTCCCTATCGTTAGAAAAAAAGCTTGAACAAACATTTGTCGCATCTTCAAAAAAAAGTTAGCCGTGTTAACGTTAAACGGCCAATTGAATGACACGACAAAAACGAAGCACGTGGTGAATCGGAAGAGGACAGAGTGTCACGTATCTATTTTTAATCGAATAAACGAGTAATAAAAAAGAGAATGGGGAACGAGATTTATTCAATGAAAGTAAATCAAAAATAAAATGGTAAGATTTATAAAAGAAAAATTTCCGTTTTCTTAATTAAAAGCATTATTTATCACGGTGCAATAAATTTTTGCCTGAGTTGCAAGGATGAATAGCTGAAGGTGTTATATTTCAAATAAATGTTTCAGTAAATAGCATTCAAGGTTTTTTTAATATGAATTTTCATATCCACCTTCATAACGAAATCTTTCACTCAACGCGTCCTTTATAGTGTTACATTACAATATTGTGCAACGTCAAGAAAGTCGCATGCGACCTTTTTGAGTTTTTCGAAATGATTTTATTTGTTATTTGCTATTTGAAATGAAAAAAACTTTAAGTTTAACCACGGAGAGATTGTGGGTGAACTAGAAGCGTAAACGGACCGCTTCATTTTGTATTAGATGTCAGCGAGAACGCACAAGCAGTAAAGTCTCGCCTTCTCGCACATACTAACTAATACCTATTACAAAATGAAGTGATACGTTTCCGCTTCGAGTTAACGCGCCATCTCTCCGTGGTCAAGCTTTACGCTCATGACTCTTTGGACAGACAATAACTTTCACTGCATTTAGTTGTAGAAAAATCAGATTGGTTAACTAATTATACTTTGGTTCACTACAATATACTGCAATTATGGTTATAAAGTATATGAATCGTATTAAAGTAATAACCGTATTAAATTCAAATGCAGTTCAGATGAATTTCTGTAAAATTTTAATTCAGTCTTTTTGCTTTCTTACATGCAACAGTCACTTAAATCTATTATAAAACTTTTCGTAAAATTGCTTTGTCACGAAACAAAGCTTTATAATTTTTATGTTTTTATTGTCTCTACGTTCATTCCTTATTTCCTTATGACTTTATTTCAGGATATATCATTGAGATCATTTCTGTCATTGACGCTATCACGACAGTTTATTCTTAATCATCTTTCACTTGTTTCACTTTTCCTCATTTATTGTTAAGATTTTTTGAACAATTATTTACTTTCTTTGAAAAAATAAATATTTTACTGAATAAAATATAACAGGCATGCTTTTAACTACCGACTACCCACAATTACATTTTCTGATTTTTTTCGATTGAATATGGAAATGAGTTTAGGTTCTATACAATAAGCAGGAAAAAACGTGTATATGTACCAATGCAAAACCTTCAATACAATACTGCAGTGGGACGGTAAAGCGCAGTATTTGCAGAAATGAGTTTTTGAGATACTATTTGAGGAAGCGCGTTTTGAATTCCATACAAACAATGGCGAATTGTTGGAATTTGTTGTTTCAGCGTAAACAAAATAAGCAATCAATAAAGCTAAAGTACAATTAATGACAAAAATACAAAAAAAATGAAAAATGAACAATTTGCAGATACAGTGAAACCTGTGTAAGTTGACCACTTGCGGTGCACTGCTTTAGTGGTCAACTTAAACAGGTGGTCAACTTACAAAGGCTGATTTAGATGATAAGGGCTAATTTTGTGCCTGAAAAAAGCGGTCAACTTATACAGGTGGTCAACTTACAAGGGTGGTCAACTTCACAAGTTTTACTGTACTGTGCTTTTTCTTCCTACGGCAGGATATTTTTTAATGTTACTAACTTTAATGGTACTTTATATTGGAATAAAAAACACGGGAATTGTTTGGTGCAATTTCATGTAGAAAGAAAAAATATTTCGTTTTAAGCAAGAATTTTAGGACAGAAAGATTTTGCTTTTTGAGTTCATCGTTTAATGACATGTTCTAAAAGATTACAAAGCAAACTTTTTGAAGGTGTATACACGTAAAATTTATTTAGTTTTAAAAATATCTAAGCAAAATTTTGCATCCAGATCGGTGCTTTAAATTTTCTTTGTTTATTTCTATGCCCTACTTGTAAAATAAGGGCCTGATTCTCCTCTTCGCTCTAAAATGCATCGTATAGCATCAAAAGCTATTCTGACATCTTTTAAAGATGGCTAATTTGGCACTACGATTACCTCATATTCCGCGGCCGATCCATCCAGCTCTTGGTGTGACACAACTTTGGAATTTTTTTTTACATCTGTTAAAATTTTCAACACATTATAACTGTCTTTATTAATTTGTAACGTATGCTGTCCAAAAGCTTCATTTTATAAAACGGCGATGATGATTTCATCAAAAAGTTTTGATATCGCAGTGTCCATTCTGATTTGATTTTGAAAAGAGACTGAGGTGCAGTATTTAAAGAATCTACGATTCATTCACATTCATGCACATTTCTATCCACTGCGAATGCATAATTACCAATTTAACCCACTTAAACTATTATCCTTGCGCTGCAACATATTGTGCACTTGGGACTGAGAATCTAAACTCGTATGTATAATCCAGCGAATAATAATGCACTTGATTTGTCCTTGTTATATGGAAACTGATTTCAATGAAAATTTGAGGTATTAGAGACAAGTTGAACACCTGTACTTGCCTATTTACATAAAAATTGATAGATGTTAGAAAATGAAGTGAAAAAAAAATCCTGCTTTTGATGACAAACTTGAGATGAAAAACGAACTCGTGCTAAATTTGAGTTAAGTTGAGAGTCAATGCACATACATATTTTATAATATGACTACAGCTAGGGAACTAGGGGGGGGGACTATTTATAGGGGAACTTGCTAAATCAGTCTTCTAAAGTTAGGTATTAAAACTATATTAAAAAATTCAAATCTTGTTTAAGGTATAGTAAAATGTCAAAGATATGCGAAGTAATATTTTCTGATGAATACTAATTATGTGGAAAATCTTGAATGAAATGTTTGGTAAGCGATAAAAATTCTGACTGCGTTGGTAATACCAAACATTTTACTTTGGTAACACAAACATCGCTGTTGCTCAGTTTTAAGAAATTTAATTTTAAAATTTTTAAAACTTCTTTCGAGTAGTTTATTAAACTTCATTTGGTATCACTTGTGAAAATTTTCTATTTTAAAAATGAAAGAATTTCGTTTTAATTGCTTGAATTATTTCTGAAACGTATCAGGAGAAAATATTTCCGTTAATTTCATTCACGTTTGTCAAGTCTAAAAGGCCATTTTAGCTACTTTTTATGAATAAATGTGTGATTATGCCTGTACATTTTTTCCTACATATTATCTCCATCCGAGAAAAACTATACTTCGTTAGCTCTACTTTTAAGTATCTAATTTTTTTATTGTTTGAAAAAGTTTTACTTTTGTATTTTTTTACACTTGCAAGCGTGAAATATTTGGCTTCTCAAAAGCAAATCACCGCGGTGTTTCTTTCAACGCTAATGATCCCAAGATTGTTTAATGACGCATCCATCATTAAAAGCATCGTCACTTAATTATTCACTCAGCGACATTTTCAAGAAAAAAAATTATCCTTTTGAAGCATATTTCCTTTATGCTAATTTCCTGGAACTTGTTCTGTCCAAGTAAGGTTGTAAAATTATTTAAATAATGATCATGCTTCTGTTAATTTAACTTTACTCATGTCTTTAAGTACCGCTTACGTCTTTTAAGCTTTCTTTCAGATAAAGATAGCTCTAAGCTGACTTGAGTCAATATAATCAAGTGGGCATAGTTTGGCTTCTTTACTTAGTAGCATAGTTAATTGTTAGTTCGTGATAGTTATATTAGTTTTTGTTCTGTATCATGCATGATAGCAAGTCTTTTTACTATGTTTTTTTATCTATGGATCACTAGTTCTTATGTTTTGATAATCTATGGAACGGTTGCCTGATACACTGGAAGAGTATTTTAAGATTTTAATCTTGTGAACCTTATTCATCTATCTTTCTTTTTATGGTAATCATAGCACCTGACTTATTTTTGGGAGTTTAAATCGACATTACAGTTTTACCTCATCTAATAACCTAAGTTATTTAAATTTCTGTCAGTTATTCACACATTTTTTGCAGGTTTTTTAAAAATATTTGTATGAAATTGATGAATCATACTACACTTTACTGTTTTTTTTTTATGAATTTAAATTATCTTACAAGCTAGACCTTTTACAGCTTAATATAGCTACGTAGTGGGTTTCGAGCTTTGAAAATTTGAACTGATTTTGTATCCGAATTGAATTACTTACACAAGTCTTGAAATAGTTGTTGCCAGAATCTAAAGCGTGACACATCGAACATGTATTTCCACTTAGCAACACAATGTGTTACTTATTGGGCCAGTCAAAAAATAAAAATCTACAGACAATTTTAACAGAAAACATTCAATTTTTCAAAAACTCACCGAAATCCATTTCTGATTTTTTGAACTATTTTTTGAAGGCTTGCTTTTAATCTAACGAAAATTAATTGCAAGAAAACGATTAAAGAAAATTTGAACTTTTGAACTATATATTTTCTGGAATTTTACATCTATATTTCTGTTTTATAGATCAAGATGTCATATTTTATAGATCAGTAGATTAAAGATATCGATGTAGAAAAGCAATTTATTTTCAGCTGAAAATGAATAGTGTATTCCACACAAAGCTTTTTTGAGTTCTCGTGAAACTAATTCATCCGTATCAAGTAATGGAAATGTTAAGAAATAAATGTTTTGTATATTTTTGTGTACCTCTTCCGACATGTATAGGAAAAAAGGGAAAGTCATCGAAGCTTGGAACAATGTACCCATTTCTCTATCCTCATAATGTTTTTAACTGGCAAAAATGTAAATTTGAGTTTTAGAGTTATTATTCTAGATTTTTAAATGCAGATTTTTTTTGTTAGATTTTGGAATTTTCTGGAGAAAAAGATTTTTTCCTGGCATATTTGTCTAACAAAACTGTGTAAGCAAAAGTAAACAATGTTTTTCTTTATTCAGGCACATTTATTTTTGATTTCGTTCTTTTTATATGTGTGCATTCAGAATTTGTTTACATAGTTTTCTACAAACATTAAACAATGATTGATGCAATAAATTCAGAAATAAAGTTTCAAAGACTGACTTTAGATTTAAAAAAAATTCTCAAATTTATCAAATATTCAAAGTTCAAAGAAAAAAATAATAATACAGTCGACTCCCACTAAAACGCGATCCGATTTACACGAAATGGCTATAACGCGAATTTTTCACGAGTAACGAATTTTAGAGCTATCGCGAATTTTTTGCCCACAACATGAATTTGTTTGGAAGGAAGTATCAGCTTCGTTATTGGCTACTAAATATTGATTTCGTGAATGTTGTTACGTCCCTTTGAGCATCACTGACAGCCAAAGTTCTCACGCCAAACTAGTCTAGTGCATCAAATAAAAATAATGGCACCTTAGTGTCACCTTCATCTAAAGTTTGAAAATGTGAAGAAAAAGAAAGTTTCTGATAAAAAAGTTTAAAAACTCTAAGATTCTCGATATGCTTGAAGAATTACAAAACGTCGAAGGTAGCGCGACAATAAGTATGAGTGAATCTTCCATATGTACAATTAAAAGTCAAAACAAAAAGATATCCGTAAAAGTTTAGAATTTAAGCTTCCAGAGCAGTCTAGCAAAGTAAAAATTATGAAAATGGAAGCTACGCGCGCTCTTGCATTGTGGATTAATAAAAAGATCAGGTAGAGGAGATGTTGCCACAAATTGAAACGTTTTAAATAAAAGGTGAAGCGTATTTCAAACTGTATTAGATAAGAATAATGATCTGATCTTGGAGCATAAATCATCACTAGTATCCTCATTTTTTAACTCGTAAATATTGCCACTGTATCTAGTGTACAGTACTATTTTGTGCATCATTTTAATTTTACTGCATGCAGTGCGTACCGTGTTGTTTTATTTTATATCTTTTATTCCCATTGGTCATTCATTTTGTGCATCTTAAGTATTTCATGTTGAATAACATTTTTTTGTTTTTTAAATACAGTAAAAGTTCAGTTCTTTATGGAAGAAACTGTAATGGTTAAGGAATACTTTAGAGCAGTTTGAGGGGTGTTTATAAGTGCCTAAAAGAATTTGGTATGCTTTAAAAAATTTTATGCAGATATTTTTCCACAACGCGAAATTTCAACTTACGCGAGGAGTCTTGGAACGCATCCTTCGCGTAAGTCGGGACTCGACTGTATCCGCTAATGTTTTTTTAAAATAAATTTCAACAACACTGCTACACATTCCCTTTGATTTAATATGGTAGTTCTTGATTTTATGTCGCAAGTCTTTCGAACATACCAAAATGACGTGATAGCTTTTGTTGCCGTGTAGTAAATATCCGAGTAACGTTCCTTAAAGTGTGCTTCTTATTTCTTAGCAAAATATCTAGCAGAGTCTTAATTTGAATCATTTTTAATCTCGAATATTTGTTTTTTGTATAAACAGTTGTAGTATGAAAGTCCTTGCTACTGTATTCCTTGTCCAGGAAACAATTTTCGTACGGAAACTGATAATCCGTGATTCACCATAAGATTCCGTTGCATGCGCAGTTTCTTGAACTGCCTTTTTCTTTTATTTTCAAGAAGTCTTTCAGTTTACTGTTCTTTTGAATCATTACATAAGAAACAGCTACAGCTGTTATTTCAAAACTTATCACACTGCTTTTGTCACTTTCTAGAATTATTTCCTTTATGCTGCATCAGATGCGAGCAATAATACGAATTAGGCTCTTACTTTGCCCCTTTGATTCGGCGTAATCAATTCTGGATAATATTAACAATGAATTTGTGGCGCTTATCTTGTTGCCAAGTAGACCAAATTAAGTAAATTCAGCTGTGATTACTATCGCCAACTAATGGTATGAGTGTCATAAGAAAAAGAAAAAGAATTGAAAGCTTTTATTAATTAGCTTCTTCAGTAACTTTTCCAGAATGAGTAAAATTTTTTAAATTAATTTCCCATGAATTTACTAAAACACAAATATGTTTAAGTTTTTTTTGCCTAGAAACACCATCTGGTACTTATGTGAATGTGAGAGTGTTTGTTTGAATTTTAGTGTTTTCAAAAAACTAGCAAATGAAATACAGTACCTACATTTGAGGCAGTGATAAGCAAAAGGATTTGTGGAAATTACCAGTACAAATAATAGGTGAAGCTCTCCTCTGTTTAGGGGCTATATATCTAGGCAGCCCTAGACAGTAATCTCATTACAGCTCAGAAAACTGCCAAAAACTTAAAACGGTTAGTTTGTCTGTGAAAGCTGGAGCAAAATTATCTACTTTAGTTTCTACTGCGGCTCTCTGTCGACCTTACTGCTCTTGGAGCGAATTGCATTTTGAGTCTTTAAATATGTTGTGTCTCTTCCTAATTTTTTTGAAATATTTATGGATTTCAGAAAAACGTGCTTCTTGTAATACTCTTTAAAATTTAGAATGGTTCATAGATTCCGAATGCGGTGTTATATCTTGCAGTAAAATGTTTACAAATGTTTTGAACCTTAAAACCCCTATATTTGCTGCAAATCTGAAAACGATGTTATTCTTCATAATATTGATCCCGCTGCTTCTACGAGTTACGTATTTGAAACTTATGTTATGTTTTAAGTTTTACAGCTATTTTGGAATATACTTGATTCCAAGAAATTGCTATAATAATAATAATATTGAACGAAATCACGTCGATATTAAGAAACCGAATCAACATTCGTGATATTGCTGTTGAAGTATTTTTGAATATAGCTATAGCAATTTTAACAAATTTTGCAAAATTTCGTTTATTTCTAAACGTTTTTCTCACTTTCAACGAACGGAGTAATTTTTGTGAAACAATTATTAATGTATTTTATTGAAAAAAATATTTTTGATTTGTACAATAGATTTAGTATCTCTAAAGTTAAAGATTTTTGAACGAAATTCATTAGTTTCTCCAGATAAGTTATGTTATCTAATAAAAAGCCTTTTTCTTCCGTTTGCAAGATTCTCCAAGAACCACCTATTTTTTTAAGCACAAAACCAAACAAATACCTACGATTATTAATGTAAACATAGCTAATTGTTCGTTTACAGTGATTAGAGCTCTTGTGTTTCATACTAAAATGAATTTTTATTGGGAAAACTTTATAGGAAGAAAATGCATGCATTTTTTTTAATGTAACAAAACTAATAGTTATAAATGAGCCCACGTTATCTCTGCTGTATGGAGTTTTTAAATGACATGGAAAAATGACTATTTTTTCTACAAGTGCTAATGTACTAGTGCTTGTATCATTTTTATCCTTTTTCCCCACGAAATGTTGAGAACGTTCCGGTTGTAGGTTTTCATGTTTTTACTGGGTGACGGGATATTTAAACCATCAAATGTTCTAGTTTCTGACAGTAAACGTTCGCCATTAAGCTCATATCCGTCAACTTTTCTCAGCACTTTTATACATAAAAAGTCAAGAAAAAAAAAAAAAAAAATCCGTGAAATACTGTAAGAAAACCGTCTTACGTTTCGCCTTAAAAATAACAACCATTTCAGAACGCTCTTACATGATAATGATTGTCATACACACTTCAGATTTTTTTCCCCTTTGCAAAACCAACTCTGAAAGGTGGTATCTTATTCCGTTTTCAAGAAATCATAATTTCAAATTTCGCGTTGACACTTATCCTCCCAGGCGCACACTAACTTTATTCACAGATCGTCACATTCTATCTTTCTGTCGGTTCTGAGTCACTAAACAAAGTTCCGTAGTCACGAGGGGCTCCTTATCCCTTCGTATTTATTTATTGGGTGCAGTTTTTGAATTGACTCAGCTAGAGCCTCGCGTCACACCCCTGTAGCTTTTCAGCGATTTCGTTTGACTCAAGAGGGAGAGAGAGAGTGTCTAAAAACATCCTTTCATAGAGGGTTTCTTTTTTATTCGCGTTTTGTAACCATATAGGAATTCAGAAAATACGAAGAAGCTATGAACGGTTCTTTTGAAAGGTGTCCTCTGCTTAACGTTATTAACACAACCACAGACATTTTTAATTCATCTGCAATTGTACTTCGCTCATTGAAAATCAGAAATACTTCTCAAAAATTTAGTAAACCGCATTTTCATGGTTTGCATTTTAAATAAAAAATTAGCATCCTGTGAAATGGAGGGGAAAAATGGAACGAATAAATACTAGACTTGATTGTTTCGCTATGTTTTGCAAAATATCGAACATTTTAAATGCTAAAATTCAAATAGTGCACATCTCTTCTTTTCTGCTCTCTTCCATTTCATCCTTAGAAATATATATTTTTGAAAAATGTTTTATTATTATTCTGCCGTGTGCAGGTAAAGGGCAGTAACTGCAAATTTTTCATTTTTCATTTTTTTGAATTTTTGACATCTACTGTATCTTATATATATTGTACAAGCTCGCTTATTTGGTTTCCGCTGAAAAAAAGGCGCGAAAAAGACGTCTAATTTCAACATTTCCTTATTGTTAGTATTGAATCCAAAACGCTTTTCTTCAAATATCTCGAAAACTCGTTTCTGCAGTTACTGCCGTTTACCTGCACACGACAGTATTATTTTTATTATTATTTTAAGAAATTGGAATTGGTTACTTTTGTGGTCGTTTCAGTTATCGTATATTTCATTCCTCCAAAAGGATTTGCTTTCTACTCTAATAAGTGTCAAGGAATATAAGCACGCCTGGTCCTAGAAATAAAGTCCTAGAAATATTTCTGAACGCAGTCCAAGGACTGTACAAAATATTGCAATCTAGTAAAGGATTTAAATAATCAATTTAAGTAATAAAGTAATTTACAAAGTAGACAAATGGGTTATAATTAAACTATGATATTTACCGCTAAAAAAATTGTCTGAGTGAGCATTACATTTTAACAATCATATTACGTCGGTTTCATGACAAACGCTATCTACAAAATTACTGGATTTTAGCTAATGTGCTCTTAAGTACTTTCTAAACTAAGTACTATTTAATGTCTGGTAATTTGACCCGACAAATCAGATTCCATAAATTACGGAAACATTCTTTCATTACTTCAAGAGGTATCAACGAAATTACTCAATAAAAAATAGTTTCGTCCTTCTTCAGAAATAATTTTTTAGTTTGTGAGTGTAGTTTGATATTTCAGCGACCGTAGTGCGTAAAGTTTAACTAAGAGGCCAATAAACATGAGTGCTAAAATATTTTTCGTTCTTTCGCATCAAAATTAAGATAAAATATAACAACCAAACCTGAGAATGTGTTAGATGAGTCAAAAGGAAAAGTAGCTTTTCATACTGGTTTCCATTTCAAATGTGCTTTGTCTGTCCAGTTTATAGTCTTATTGTTATTATTTTAATATTAAGAGTATAAGAGAAAATAAAATAAATAAATAAATAAAAAAATGTAGACTTTCCAAGGGTTAGCTTTTTAATTCTGAACTTTAAAATAATGTACTCAATTTAGGATGTATCAATGTAATTGACGCTTAAAGCAGTGTCCGTTGCCGTGTTTGAGGGTGTCCGTGCCAGAGATGTTTGTAATATTGGCTCATTGCCTGTCCGTCAGGAAATTAAAAACTGTCCGCATAAGAGGGATGCCCGTTAGAAAAGTTTAGCACACACACACATTATACAGTGAAACCTGTGTAAGTTTACCACTTGCGGTGCACTACTTAAGTGGTCAACTTACAAACGTTGATTCATATGATAAGGGCTAATTCCGTGCCTGAAAATGCAGTCAACTTAGACAAGTGGTCAACTTCACAGGTTTTACTGTATATATATATATATATATATATATATATATATATATATATATATATATATATATATATATATATATATATATATATATATATATATATAGAGAGAGAGAGAGAGAGAGAGAGAGAGAGAGATAAAAGATAAGAATTGGTGTTAAATTGAAATCACAATTAAAATGAAACACATTCCTTTCACCCCAAAAGATTTACTTTCAACTCCTACCTCCCACGAATTCGAAAGCAAAAGTAAGAAAAGCGATTAAGTAAAATTTCTTGAGATACGTGGGCGTATTCGTCTACCGTGCACGGCGCCACTTCTTGATGATCACCTACCCCTTCTACTGGCGTTGTCTCTAATTTTAACCATTTCATGAGAAAACCGCTCCTTTATTATCAGAAACACAAAGATAGTATGCTGCGGTTTTCGTCATGACCAGAAATCTAGTAACATCCTCTTGAAACTTGAAAGGTCTTGCTAATGGATATGAATGAATTATTCGAGTTTCTTTTCCACCTGAGAAAATGCTTTGATCTGCCGATTTTAATGAATACAAGTTTCGATCATTTGGAAAAGAGTTTTCACTGTTTGTATACACACAATTCAGAAAAATGAGGTAAAATAAATAAGTTGTATGGTTTTTGATCTAAAGCGAACCTCTAAATTTGTTTCGGGGAGAGATGTATCTAAAATTAAAAAAAAAAAAAAACAATTAAAGGAAAAAAAGGACGTAGAATACTTTTTTCAAAAAAAAAAAAAAATATATATATATATATATATATATATATATATATATATATGTTACTCTCACGTAATACACACATGGTATTGGTTTTCGCATTATTTCTTAGCTAATCATACATCAAAATGTAATGAACAAGAAATTAACTTAAGACTTTTTTCAAAGATATTTTGGTTTCAGTATTGTCAGAGAAAATTATTAAGCTATTACTTTGGTTGAAGGACAAATTCGTTTGCTTTAAAGACGGGGCGGAGAGAAATGCTATGTTTTCAAAAGAAAAACAGTTTATCGAATTGTAAAGCAAAACCAGCACGAAGCAAGTATCCTTTTCAAGGGCAGAAAAATCTTTCGTTGCTTGAACTGAGAGAGTTCTTATTTCATTTTATCCATTTACACTTTTGGCAAGCCATTCTACTAATCCGCTTTCCATCGAACAAACGACTCTCCCCGCTGCAGTTGAACAGTTGTTTAGACTTAAAAAGAGTTTTTGGTATAAATGTAACTTGGTGAGACCGTTTGGTTTAAAATTTTAAGCGTAACATTTTCAACTACCAACGTTTGAACAATAAAGAAGCAGGATTTATTGCAAAGATACCACAAAGGATAAGATTGTGATGACGTAATAAATACATCGGATATGACTGCATAATCTGGTAGTTAAATGAGTAGATAATTTGTAGCATTTTCAAATACCATCGTTTGAACAATGCAGCACGAGGATTTAATGCAATTATACCACAAGATTGGGATGACGTAATCCATAGAGCTGCATAATCTGGCAGTTAAATAAGTAGATAATTTGGTTGAATAAATCGATCTTTCTTCAGCAAAGAACGGATTCCGAATTATGCTTTAGTAATAGCTCTTTACTTCACTCCCTATATATATATATTCCGATTGAATCATAATGCTTGTATTTAAGTTGAGTTGCTAGAGTGATTTGTGGCTGAAGTTTATACTCTTTCTGTTGCGCAGTGTGAAAAAGAAAAAACAAAGGTACCTATTCAAAGTTTTTCAAAAATGAGTTATATCTTAACAGATACTATTTACTGTCATATCTTAATTGTCGCTTTTTGTAGTTTTAATTACTACTTTTTCTCAAAGTTTGTATAAATTTCCATTTAAAAGCTGAAAATATTGTAAATTTAATGAGAAAAGTTTGCGCATCTCTTACATTCATTTAGAGTATTACGTTTATCTTTTGTTCGTAACATACACATACAATTCATAGGCAAACATATTTTGTGAAGTGACGCGAAAACCTTTTGAAAATTTAGTTCTGTGTTAGTTATATATGACGTAGCTTTGTTTACAGAAATTAACCACGCCTGAAAAAATTTTAAGAATTTCTGCTTTACTATGAATCGCTAGTTAAAACGGTTCATTTAGTTGAGCAGTCAACTGTTCATCTTTCACCGTAAAAAGCTTGATTTCAAAACAACACAAGGTGATGATGCTGAAAGCTATTATAAACTACCCTCTCACTTAAATAACATCAAATCTAAAAATGGATTAAGATGCTTGGAAATAAGGGAAAAAATTAAAACATCGTAGTGGCTATTTACAAACAGGTTTTTAAGTTACTGGGAGAGGTACTCATACGCTTCCACAGTTTACTGGGGAAGCGTTAGAAATTCAATTGTTTGTTTAATATGCAGCGAAGCTCTTGTCAACAGCAATTGAAAGCTTTTACGTTTCCGTAAACACTTTTTAACAAAACATCCCACGCACAAAAATAAAATCATTGAGTATTTTAAGAGAATATTAGGAGGTGAAAATTAAAGGACAGGAGTGCAGTGCTCAGTAGCGTAACTAAGGGTTAGCAGGAGTGGCTCTCGTCAGGGGCGCAGCAGCCATGGGGGCGGCATTTCGACTGATTAAAAAAATTCTTTTTAAGAGTTTTTTTTTTATCATAGAATTTGAAAAATGTTTTTAAAAAATTTAAAAAAAAAAAAAAAAACTTGTAAGAAAAATAACTAAAAGGGGTACATATATATATATGCACATACATAACATCTACTGAGAAGGAACATTGGGTATCATTGAAAACAATCCTAAAAAAGAAAATAAGAAAAAAAAATTACAATGCTGCCCCTTATTTGTCGAATCAATTAATCAAAATGTTAAAAAAAAAATTGTATGTCACAATCACTTCCGGTGACTTCCCATGTGAACGACCTTGGGGGGGGGGGGGGGCAATTTCTTTAGTTCGCCAGGTGCGCTAGACCCCATAGTTACGCTACTGGCACTGTTGCAGGAACACTAGAGCATCGTTTAGGCGGCGCTTTTCTGGAAAAAAAAAATTTTTTTTCACAAAAATTTTTGCCCCATTTTTTCATTTTAACATACAGCCTTTTAAAAAAAAAAAAAAAAAAACTCGTTTATGTATCCCTTATCCGGCAACACTAAGCAAGAGCTAAGCGAGAACAATATGCTTGTCAAAACAATCGAAATATACAATAAATTGGATTTTTTTTTGTTTCATAATACTGTCCAGTAGCATCTGTTCTGAAGAAATGGACCACATTTTGGTGGTCTACTGTAATACCTAACTAAATGTTCATGTACTATGGAATTTAAAAATTCAGTTTTGACTTTTCCTGTCAGCCTTGAATAATTAATAACAAAATGGCTCTTTAGGAACATTTCGAGTAAGTCATATATTAGCAAGATTTGAGCAGTTACATAAAACAATGACAGAAAGTAATTGGACCAAGCGCAAAAAGATACCGCTCAATGTATGAGAACAGGCGAGTAAGAAAATTAACCTGATTCTTTTATCAAAGAATACAGTGCAGCCTGGAGCGTAGTATTAATGATTTGGCGAAAGGGAACTTCAAAAAAGAAAAAGAACAAAAAACGGGTGCTTCACGAATTAATTAAATTACTTATAATCAACCGGTGTAGAAAACACTGCAGTATTTCTTCCTTAAATTAGATATATTTTCATTTTTCGTGCTGGTAAAGAACACAAACGAATGCACTCATCGTTGTATTCATTTAAGCATATTCCTGCAGAGATATCTAGTATATTTTAATTGATATTGCGAAAGTTGTGAATTTTTATACAATTGCTAGCTGCAAACTGTCATGTATTCTATGTACTTTGTGACAACGCTGAAAACTTTCACGTTTCTTTACTACACTCAGAGGAAATGGGACTTCCCCGAATACTCTGTTTTGTGCTTGTTTCAGTAAATATGATATCTGAAGTACAATCATTTTTTATGCAGCTTGCATTTCGTTTGTCCTCTGGTTTATTCGATATTCATTGGATGCAAATATTTGCGTACGTTGCAGACATATTTTGTAAATCGAATAAATTCAATCTGCTACTTTACAGTGGTGGTTTTTAATCCTCCCATTATGCGTTAAGAAATCTCTAAAAGATTACGTTAACAGGATTCTTTAATCGACTTCTGTTTTTGTGTTACACATTATTAGATTATTGTGTTGCAAAAAGTTTTTTTAAATTTTATTTTCATGCGAAAACTCTTTAGCATACACCTACCTAAAAAAAGCAACAGTAGATTAAATGCAAAACATATAATGTAAAACGGAAATCATCAACTATTGAGTCAAATTTTCTTCGTTCAACAAATGTTCCATTGAGATTTTTTTCAGAGCTAAATATGTTCTTTAAGAAATAATCAGTTGGTTTGTTCAAGTAATGTTGTATTCATTTTTTGCGGTTATCATTTTAGTTGCATCATTTTTTTTCACTTTGATATTTAGCTGGTTTTTTTTTAGTTTTCCGTTATGAAATAATGAGAAATATGGGGTGCAAATGTTTTCCAAAATTTTGTTGCTTTCTTGCCTGCTACCACTCTGCAAGTTATTTGGCAATTTCTTTCGGAGTTTGGAAGTGGATTCTCATGGGAAAAAATGCTTGGGAACAACTTGTGTAGATGAGTGATATGCAATATGAACAATACACTAATGCAAGATTTGCCAAACATGCTGTTTCATATCTTTGGCGAGATTGTAACGATGTATTTAATTACTTTTGTTACATATTGTGAAATTGAAAAAAAAAAGCATGAGTTTTTTCTTTTGTAATTCCAAAAAAGTGGCACAGCGGTTGTGCTACTACTGAACTGTTTTATAATTTAAAAATAAAACCTATTTTTTCACACAAATTTACACAATAATTTCACAAAAACTGTTGGACCAATAATTAAAAATCGTCGAAGTTGAAACTGTTGGAAAAAGTTTTACTAATCGTTAGTATTTAGCTCAGAAAAATTAAATTTGTAACTTAAATTAGTCAAATTATGATATCTACTATATACTTTAAACTATTTTCAGCTATTATTGAGCTGAAAATCGTAGTCTTATCGAAAATATTGCTATATCTTAGCGTTTTATTTTCTTATAATACTTGATCGATTGTAGAAACTTGGGATTTCAATTTTTCTCTCTTCTTTTTGTATCGGATGAATGATGGATAGCATAATGGACCATTTCCTAGACACTGAGGTTAAATAGAATAGACTGTATATCAAAAGACTGAACTACTTTAAATTCCACGCCGTTAATGGTTCCTCGATTTCTTTTCCTTTCAGCAAAATACTCTTTATAATTTTTCAAAAAAAAAAAAAACTTGTCTTAAACGATCACATTTCAGATCAAAACTATGTTTCGGTACCTTTTAAAAATATTTTAGGCATCGGGAAATGTATTTGAACAAGTTATTAAGTATTATTTCTATGACACAGAAAGGTTGTAAAAAAAAAACTAATGCATAAGTATATGTGAAAGAAAGACGTAGATTGAATGATAAAATATGCCAAGCTAATACTTTTTATCATTAGGTTGGCGTAATCTAAGATTCAGGGTGTATTTATAGACTTCGATGGATTATTTTTTACTGTTTTCTTTAGTGTTTAGTTAATGTGTTTTCTGAATGTATACCTTAGAAAAAAAGTAAATATTGGAATAAATAATTTTTACAAGTTTTCTATGTCAGAGGTTTCTATATTTTTTTCGCTAAAAAGCCATTTTTAACAATTTTTCGAGACTCGCTTGCCAATAACCAGATACAGATAGTTCTTCGCACTAAAGAAAGTTTAAAATCCTGGGAAAAGTGTTGTATTTGGATTAGTTGGCATATGTTATAATTTTATATTCTTAATTAAGTGTTGTTACGGTCATTCCTAGAATTTAATAACACGATTTTACATTAAATCTCCAGTTCTCATCCGCCAGATGTCGCATTAATCAACACGGGAAGTAAAACAATTTCCTGTCTTTAGCATCAGAACTAACATTCATTAATCTCTGAGTTAAAACATTCATCAATCAAAGTAATTTGATTCCAAATTGGTTAATTTCAGTAGCTACCAACTCCTAGGCATTTAAATTTCCTTAATATCATTAGTTATTATTCGCGAAAAAATCTATTCATTACCCGTTTTAAACATTTTATATGAACTTATTAAGTCCCTTATTAACTTAAAAATATTCTCCAATATCTTTTCCTAGTACCTATTTGTTTTATTATTTTTTTTAATTATCATTTTTGATGGATTTCTAATAAAGCAAAGCACAAAAAATTATAGTGAATTTAGTACAGGAGCATATAGGGAGGATATTCATGATAATATTGACTATTTTAACTACTAGAATTGAATTATTCTAATATGTGCATTTAGAAACTCACAAAATATAAATGCATAAGAATTCATGCAACTAAAATCTAGTCCGATGCAGCGGGCCAGATTTTAGAACTCGCGGTCCTTTTTTGGTCCGTGGGCCAGAGTTTGGATGCCCTTTTCACAACCATTAACTTTTATACTTTATTACTATAAATTTGATGTTAATATATGAAAAACTTAGATTATATGAGGCAGTGAGAAGCAAAGGGATGTAAGTGGCAAAATTTAAAAAATGGAGATAACCGGAACAAATAGTAGGGGAATAGGGGAACCTCTTCTCTGTCTTGGGGCAAGAGATAATACCAGTAGCCATGGTAGGTGCTGCTGTACAGCATCATTTAGGAAAAGAAATCAATCAAAGCCTACCTATCTTTATACGCGTTTTACTCAAAACTAGAAATTGTCCACTTACATCCCTTTTCCTGCTTCATATATGTATTTGTTGTTATGTATATTTCAAAGGGCTTGAAAACGGTTAAAACGTAAAGTAAACATTAAATCCTCTGAAGTGACTCAACAAAAGAGAGGGAAAAAAGAAAGAAAGAAAAGGCTATTCCTCCTTCCTTTGTTGCCTGTTGTGCATATCTCCCTCCGAATCAACCATAAACCCCCGAGGCCTCAGTAGATAACAAGAAGTGCGTCTAGAATTAAGCGAGCATATTTTCCGAGGGAATGTCTCGCTTTCTCCCAATAGTGGTTATGTTCAAAATCTTATATTTTTTAAAAAAATAACTTTAAATTGCCTTCTCAAAAAGTTATTTTTCGCACATGCTCTTTTCAACGAATTTTGTTCGAAGAAAATCCACCTGTTAACAAATTGTTATTTCATATTTCGATGGAACTGAAGTAAGAATGTTATTTATAAGAAAAGGAAAAATGGAAGAAACCTTATTAAATGCCACATTTGTTAAACTTTGCTACATTTCTGGAAATATTTCAACAACTTTATTTTGTTTTTTATTTTTTATTCTTTCAGGCAAAGATTTGAGATTACCTACAATATACCAGACAGCCCGGTTATCACATCTTGAGACTGCAGTTTCGTTTTTATTCGAACTCGTTTGTTGGCACTCTCAGTTTCAAAGAGGAAACATCTGCCTCCAGCTCGGTTATTCACTATTCCTGACTGAAGAGTTCCAATAAGAACAAAACTGCAGTCTCAGGATGTGATAACCTGGCTGTCTGGTATATTGCATGTAGTTCTGGGGGCGGGGGGCCTTAGCCCTGGCTTAGATCTCATCTTTGTTATCATTATACTTTTTTTACAAAATAACATATTTTAAACAAAATTCTTTAAAATATGCTTTTTTTATTTTGAAAAATAGAAAATACTTTCTGTGTGAAGATACATCTGAACTAAAACCGTTCATCTTGTTCAATTGACATGAACATTTTGTCATGTATCCTTCCAGTTGAATCAACCTTGGATTCCATTCGCGTGAGAATTGAAGATCTTTCAAAAATTTTTTATTTCTGCCTATAATTTGTTGAAGCAAATGCGCGTCCTTTCTTGACATCAAAATAATATATATTTCAGTTCTCTCCGCTGCACCCAATAATCTGAATATTTTAGAGGCCGCCAGAGAAACCTCTCTATATTCATCGATTTCAACATTCGCATGCCTTCTGATGTTCTCCGGGGGATAACGATATGATAAAGCATACTTGAAATTCCGGATTCTTCGCGATGTTGTATTCTGTATTGGGAAAATAGAAGGATCAGCTGGCCGTTTTGAGAGCGTTTTGTGGGAGAGTGTGCTTGAAGTAAATGAATCGGATTTTAGGGAGAAAAGACACTAATTGTGAACTCAAAGCGAGTTTGTCTTATTCCTTTGGAATCGGGAGTAATGTTGAGTTTGTAAATTATTGGTCTGAAAAGTACTTAAATGCTTGAAAATGATATAAATTTTTTGAAGTTTTTATTTATGTCTGCAGATTTAAAGATTTTTTAAATTTAAATACACGAAGATCTGAACTGAAGTTGTATTTTGGCAGAACCTTAAGGGGTCAGGAACACCTTTGAAAAAAAAAATATTAAGCAGTTAAGAGTTTCGAAATTTTCTGTACTGATTCAACATCTATTTAAATCGCTAAAACTGAAAATATTCTTCGTCAATTTCTAATTTTTTTTTTCAAAAAATTATGCTCAAATATCTAATTTTAATTTTTATGCGGGTACAGCTAGTTGTAGGGGAAGGTTGCTGTCAATGAACCGGTTCCATGACTAGACCGCGAAGATATTTCCCGTACCAGAGTTTGTACAGACGCGTAATCAGTTTTAGTACCTTCTTTTGTCTGAAAACAATCTACTGCAGAATCACCAAGCAGATGAAATTATTTAATCATATTGTTAATCGGTCAGAAAAGATTTCTACCATTGTCTTACTGCCTGTTATAAATATTTGTCGCCTGTTATAAATATTTGTAAGTTGCGCATTGATTTTTTAATTTGAGAATTTGGTCCATCGATGGAAACTCGATGGTCCATCCAGAGCAACCGGTAGCCATGAATGGACCACATGCTAAAATATTTATTTTTAATTTTCATTCTTGATCGTGTATATCTACCATGAAAGTGAATGTTATTTTTAAACGAGAAATATACTGAGAAATTGTTCCTATAATTAACGTGAAATTAGAGTTGGATTTCCTTTCTAAAAACATCGAAAACTGTTATGTGGTTCATTGACGGCAACTTTCCCCTATATTATAATTTGAACATATCATAAATGAGAATATCAGGACCACTGGTTGGACAAATCGTACTGCATGTTTAAAGATCAACCTTAATACGTAAACAAATTTGAAATAGAAACACCAATGTCTATAGTTAGGAGCACTAGGAGGAGTTGAAAAACGTATGCTCTTTTGAAAAAGAAACATCAAGATAACTGATTTAAAGAAGGTATATTGTGTTTTTAATATGTTGATCTTGCGGGAAAATTAAAGCAGAAAGTCAATTTCGCTTATTAAAAATGAGATTTTTTTTTCGCTAACGTCTAGAAAAAATGGCATGTTTGTGAAAAATACTAAGTCTTCAAATAACTGTTGAACAGATTACTGTTCTTCACTAATTCTGTACCTCAAATACTTTCTTAAAAACTTTAAAAAATATGCAAAACTGTTGTGCTATTGTACATTTTTCCAAAAGTAAATAAATAAAAAAATAATTCAACTCATTAAAAGAACAACTCATTAAAAATAACTTGCACTGAATAGGGAAGTTTTCGATTTTTCAATTTTATTTTTATATGATAGAGTAACATGTATGAACATCATACGTGAAAAAAATTTTGCGATACGATAAGTAGTTTTTTTTTAATTAATTTTTTAAGTTCAAGCGCTTGTGACGTCAAATGGCATAGGAAGTGACGTCATGCCCACTTCCGATAGGGGAGAAGTCGAAGGTCACGCATTCGACTTCGAAGACGAAACGTAAAAGGCTTATCTCCTCGCATTTAATTCCTCGCGTTTCTGGAACATTAAACCTCTCATCCTCTCGAAAATACTCGAATATCATCGTTGATATTAGTTGAGGAAGATTATTTAGATTGTGCTTTAACGAATCCGGCCTCCATAGTGTGTTCAAAAGGGTTATTGAATTTCTAGAAAATAAAAATATCAGCGCGCTCAAAATGTTCCTAGCGAAAACAAGGGATCTTCGGTGGAAGGCTGCCCATTCGCGCCCTGTGACGTAGGCTTGTGACGTTTCAGAAGCGCGCACTTTTGCGCGTGGATTTTTAAAAATTCATTAAAAATTAACCACGGTGTTTTAAAATTTGGCGATGGTGAATTTTTTAGTTTTGAGGGTCAATTAACAATATCCAATAGCCAAAATATGAACATTTAATAGGTTGCAACTTCCCTATTGTATTTTTCCACAGCACTATTTGTAAGTTTTTACCACTAACGTCTACATTTGTATACGGGAAGAAAAAGTATCTTTTTGAAAATTTGTAAAAAAAAAAAAAGGATATTAATTCACTATATCTACATAGAACGAATGTTTGTTTCAGTCTTTACACAATTTAAAGCAGGAAAAAAACTTTTTTTTTTTAAATTCTGTTTTCCGTTATTTTTGAATGACGAGAATGCTCTGTGATTCCAGGCAGGCCTGCCTTGAATATTAATGCGCTAGAATCTTTGAGAGCTAAAAAACGATTTTTTTATGTACTTCATTACATATTCATAGAATTCAAATGTCTTCCGGGTATAAAAGAGCTTTTAAAATTCTTGCCAGACGCAGTGTTCTTAGTCATAAAGAAAAGAATTTAGAACCAATTTTGTTATCTCTTGTGAAAATGCATTTATTTAGCTATTGTCACGCTTGCCTATCCATTCATGTATGAAGGTTAAACAACAAAATTAAAACTTTATATCAATTGGTTTTAAATTACATATCAATCACTATAGTATAAAAATGTAATCAATATCGTATAAGATTATTAGAATACACAATTTTATGCGACAATAATAATTTCGTTTTCTCTGAAAATAACATTATTTGAAGACATTTTTTGTTTGTTTTTTGATTTTAAGAGAAATTTTGAAATTATATATATTATATATATATATATATATATATATATATATATATATACTCTTAACATCAGAACGGCTGTTGCTATATTTATAAAAGTGGTGTTTAGGTATAGTATAGTATCCATGCGCTACTGAATAAAATCACTTGTGGCGCCACATGCAGAAAAACTGCGGAGTCAGAATTCTTGTCTCAAAAACGGTTCGAGATAGGGGGAAAGAGTGATTTACAAAGTTGTAGGACACCATCGATTTAGTACAAAAATATACCTTGTTGACAGTAATGCAAAGAATATAACGGCCAAAACGTGCATTTGATTTTTCGTGATTTCACGAAAACGTTTCGAACTCAGGTTCCTTTATAAATAACTTTAAAAAATTTCGTCAGTATGACCAAATATTTTATGACTTGGTCCCCATATGTTGGTTTTTAAATTAATTTTTCACTATCACAAAAAGTTACTGACTCATACTGATCTTTAGAAGTCTTTAGAGGTGAGGAGCTGTTTGTTTTTTTCTTTTCTCCACCCTGCTTTTCACTTTCGCAATGAATTCGAGTAATTTATAAATGCAAGGACCTTTCGGGGTCCTTTTCGGTCAACAATAATATAATTTTCAAATGCTTCTCTACTCGACACATTAAAAGAAAAAAAGTTCCGTCATCAGCTGATCTCATCATTTATGCTTCATCACTAACTTTCGGTTGGCTGTAGAACGTTAAAGAAATTTTTCCAGGAAAGATAAGCTGAAGTAAAAGTCAAAAGACGTTTTAAGAATAACAAAAATAATGCTCGTTTAAGCGAGGTTTGCTCGAGTCAAGCGAGTTTTGATTCCATAAACTTAACATTGTACCAACCAAATATTTCTGATTTCCTTGGTCAATCGGGGTTTTCGTTAAATTACTGCTCGTTATAAGCAACTTCAAGTGTATAGCTTTTCGACTTCATGTTTTAAATATGATATTGAAGACGTTAAAGGGCGTTGAAACGGTCATTTTGTCCCGCACGTAAAGCCTCACATATTTCATTGAAAATAATACTTTAAAATATTAATGAACAAATTTTTTTTTATTTAACAAGTTACAAACTTATTTGTGAGTTCTTAAGCAAAAACTTTCGTCATTACCCTTTAAAATTATTACTTTTTAATGAAATAATATGAGCCGTAACATGCGGGACAAAGGGTTGACTTTTTCGTGGAATGGCCCTAAAGTGATGTCACGCAAGTTCAATTTGTAACGCTCAATTCAAATTGCCAGTATCTCCTATCTAAGCTACATTTTTTTAAATATTGGTTTTAAATCTTACTTATGGATTGCAGTTGCCGTCGTGAATAAAGGAATAAAGTTTTACTACGATTTATTATTCAGTGCTTCATTACTTTTCACGCAGTTGTTAATGAAGTCGAACATTTGTTTCCCTTTTAAAGATTAATTTCAAAATTCAAGTTGAGCAAAGCAAATGGGATGCAAATAAACGATCCTGTTACTTCTTCGCGTGTAATTGATTTCTCCCCTGTGTAAGGGTAAGGTTTCCTGTCTGACACTCTTTGTGTACTCCGTAAAGCATTAGATGGTTTCTCTGCTTACCCAAGAACTTCCTAATTGAAAGCCAGGAAAAGATAAATCAATATTACCTAATGCATTAGAAACTGTGAGCTACTTAAAAGGCTTCTTTCGGGTTGCACGTATTTGTTGCTGCGAAAATGTTGAACATGTCAATTAATTAGTATACTAGGGAGGGTCATAAGTTTTGCAATAAATTACTTTGTTTCTGAAGCAATGCATTGTTAATTTTAGAAACCTAGCCTTCGGCCATTTTGTTTTTCCATCTTATGTCAGCTTTCAACCAGTTTGTGGATACCATGGCGATAATAATATTTTATTATGATTATTATGATACTTATAACCATCATAATTATTAATATATATGTAATAATAACCGTCTTGTTGCTTCGTTGTGGTCTACCGATTCTTCACCTTTAGTACTGCATATGTTTCACGTTACCTCTGTTGCATTATGGCCTAACTCGAACTAATAAAGTAAAAGTTCTCTAATCTAGGGTGATTAACTTGGGTGAGTCATAAGTTTTGCAATAAATTACTTACTTTATTTCTGTAGCAAGACATTGTTCATTTTAGAAACCTAGCTATAGGCCCATTACGTTTTTCCGTCTATCAACCAGTTTGCCGATACCATAGTGATAATAATATTTTGTAATAATTATTATTATAATCATAACTATCATAATTATTAATACAAATGATTCCATAACCGTTTTGTTGCGCTGTGGTCGACTGAATCTTCACCTTTAGCACATCATAAGTTTCACTTTACCTCAGCTGCGTTATGGCCTAATTTCAATAAAGTAGAAGTTCTCCAATTAGGGTGAGGTTGGTATCATTGGGCCGGTTCCTTCATTGAGCCACCAAAACTATTCTGTAACTATTTGTTGCTTCTTTAGTGTTCTGCGCGGAACTTGAAAGCTGCTAAATTGACGGTGTGTTGATCCTAGTTTAAACAACATTCCTGTACTCGAACGCAGGGGCACCTACTCCGGGGTGCTGCGGTGTTCAAGCACCCCCCTCCCCAAAAATATATCTGTGGGTGTGCCGGATACCCCCACCGCCAGTAAGCAGAAGAAAAGAGAGAATACAATGATAGGGGAAAATCTATTTCCTAAATGAAGATGACTTTCAGAATTAAAGATCTGCGGCAACATAAAGCTGCTTGTAGTATTTTTTTTCGCTGTAATGGCACTAAAGCCTAAATTCCTCACCTTTCCTGAAATTTACCCGCACTTATACACACATAAAAAGTTTTTTTTTTTTTTTTTTTGGCTCATTTATATGTGTTTGTATTTTATGTATTTTTTTCGGTGTATGTGAAAACTTTCTAAGTACAATTCATTTGATATTTAATCAAAAAACTGATTTTAGAAAAATGTCCTGGAATTCCCAAGAAATTTTTGTTCTCACACACTATATTACTTTTTTGCTTGTAAGTTTATGAATTGTTTGACCGTTATTATTCATTGCTCTTTAGCAATCAAGACATTTTTAAGCGAGAGCGAAACATTCGAAACCAAAGAAAAAAGTTTTTTTTTTTTTTAAACCTTTTGTTCTACAATTCAATTGAGCCGATTTTTCTTTTGGTTAGCATTATTTACGGTCATGGGGAAGGGGAAAGAAGTATTATCAAAATAAAAAATAAAGAATCTTGGACCAACCTCAATTGTGCAACATGCACGACCCTGTGGTAGAAAAAGAATAAATGTCAGTTCAAACGTGCATTCGCTCATTCGTAAGTTCTCTACGGATCTTAATGATTCTTTTGTGCAGTATGAGATGAATAACAAATTTAATTCGATATTTTTTCTGCATTTCTGTAAATACTTTATATTGTTTTAAAGATATTCAAAGTCTTTTTTTTTTTTTTTTTTGTGCTCTCCAAAAATATTAATCTTTTTACTCAATATGTAAAACATTTCATTTTGTGTTTTAGTCAAAAATATTAGTCTTTGTTTGAATTTACATGTTCATTACGCATATTTAAATATTTAGTTAAGCGTAACAAAAAGAACAAATTTCACTATTGTGTTTCTATGACTTATGAGTCCCTCTAAAATTTTTCTGGTAAAATATTGCTTTAATATTTATCGCTCTTTTTTCTTTTTCTTTTTTTTTTCGTGAACTTGTGAAGTAAAAGTTATGTTCCGTTAAGTATCTCTTTAAAAAAAAAAATGAAAAGAAATGCATTTATACATTTGTATTTGCACTCCCCTTCCCTCTTTTTGAACTCAGTGTTTGAGCACCCCCCAATGATTTTCAAAACCCAGCGCCACTGCCCGAAGGTACTGTTTTTGTACTTTTCTCCTAATTTTTCACTCTGAATCAATATAGATATTAGTGAAACGTTAATAGTGCTTCAATTGCTACTAATATTCTTTAAAACTATTAAATCAGTATTATTTAGCCGTATTAACAATGTTTGTTTGATTTTTTATGACCAAAGAAACGTCTGCTAGTTGCATGCAATCAGCCGACCTCAGTTCAGTTGAATGGGTAATCCTGAAAGCCATACCAAAGTTAATTTCTTGTTGTTTTTTTTTTGAGCTGCACTGTAAAATTTCGTTGTAACTGATTCAGTAACACCTACCAGGATAAATTATATCTATAACAAAATAATGATCTCATTTTCTTTCCTATAAAAATAACTTTACTAATTTAATTTTAATGAAAATCAGAATGTCCTAATTAATTTTTTCTAATGATTGTACGGTATAATTTGAATGTTTTCAAATCATGCTTTTTTTTTTAAATATACTAGCTTAACTATGAGTTATGTATTTCTAAATTTGCATTGCCATTAAAGTGTCTTTAATAGACAAAATTCAATGTTATTTCGTAGATTATCATTTTAGTTCATGGTTACGAAGGAAAAAACAAAAATCTTATTCATATGTTTACAATAGCATTTACTGACTACTATCTAATGCGAAACTAACATTAATATGTTTCTGCATATTTTCTGTGGTTTGCGTTGGTTTCTAATCAGCATTTTATGTACAGGAATCATGCTAAAAACACTTTTAAATAATTTACTGACTTGTATTGAGGCGACACTAATTCAAAAAAATAAATAAATAAATAAAAAAGCTAGCGGCCTATTTATAAAAACTTCCCGGCCCAATGGAGGCGATCGGTTTCTTTGATTGAGCCAATCAAGCTCATTTTTATTTTTCTTATTAACATTTTATAATTATAACTTTTTCTGCAAGATATGCCAAGTACGAAAAGTAGTATTTACACTAACATGCTTCCTATCAATGCTCAACAGTAACGTGCACTATGCAAGTCTAAAATGCTAGCTTTTTTTATTGGTTGTCTTCCGCACTTACCGCACATGCCTATTCATTGACATATTTACATATTTCAAGTTTTTCAAAACTTATAACTCACCCTCATCTCAAAGAAAAAACTAGTTTTTATTTAGATTCTTAAATTAGATCAATAAGATTGATTGAAATCGTATCCAAGCCGGAATTTGCTGAATTTTTATTTTATGGTAGTTATATCCGCCAGGAACTGGTACTACATTTCTAAAGTAAATTTTTGAAATGGTAAGCGACCGAATATATTTTTCTCAGGTCAGTGGGACAATTCCTCCGCCAGGTGATTGATTGCATGAAAATGTAAGAAAAGGCGTACAACTACGCAGGATGCTTGAACGAGCGTATGACAGAGCTGCAGAGTCCATTCTAAACACCAGATTTGATCACTGAAGCTTGAACGAATGATAACGGGAAGTTAAGCTCTCAATTTGAGTGATTTCCAGCAAAACTGCAACACTGAGATGAAATGTCCTTCGATTTATCACTCTTTACTTGAGTGACCCGCTCCAGTCTGAACATCTTGTTTTTTGTATATCAATGATCTGGAACTTGTTTAAATAAATTACAGCGTAGTTAATTTAACAATTGTAGCATGCATATTTAGAACTCTCACTTTTTTTGCGTAGGAACATTGTAAGAGAGAGGCTTAAACTTGAGGGAATATTTATGGTTGTGACCGGAGGGATTTTTCAATGGAAATTTAACTTACTAACTTGGGTCTTTTTTGTGTACTTTGAAAGCTGAAAGCTCAGTGAAATTCTACCACAACTACAACATTCAGATAGAATCCCATTTCCAGTATTGGAGTGATTTGCGCCACAATTCACACAACTTGTTGTAATGACACCTAAAACAATGCGAATTTAAATCTCTCCTTTTATTTTATTTTTTTCATTTTAGGTTCTTAGTCTGCAGTAATTTAAAGACCTTATCTTCTTTATTTTAGTGTTATGTTCATATTTTCTAGTTTGATAGTGCATAATGGTAACGGAATAAAGTTTTATTTTTCCCTTATAACTTTATTGAAAATGACTTTTACTTAGTTTTTCCTGAAAGTTATCAATTTTGTAACTCGGCAAAATCCTTTTTATTACAATTTTATTTTTATTAGCATCGATCGTATGATCCCAACTTTCAATCGTATTTTCGTTTTCAAATTTGATCGTATAAAATTATTTCTATTGTTTGTAAACAAGGTAAATGCATTTTGTATTATTTTTACTTTTGATTTGATTTTGATCTTTGTAGCCGTTTCATTCATTATTTACATTCTGCCTTTCACGTTGGCCAACCTAAGAATCGCAATGAAAAAACTGAAAAAAAAAGGCATTCGCTAAAAAAAATGGAATTTGACATTCATACTTTTGCAGCTACACGCTGTATTTCTAAGATTAACGGAAAAGTACGCATGTTTCACTACCACGGTTATATCACGGTTTCGTATATATCGCGTTTATAATTATTATTATTATTCTTTTCGTCTCCTGACACGCGTGATACAACGATTATCTTCAGCCACTGTATCTGCTTTATTTATAATGCTAGAACTTTCGTAAGTTATACCCAGTGTAGAGCAAAGCCTGACTTTATTTCATACTAATACATTATTTTTACGAGTAACAATTTTAACCTGACACCTTTCGATAAAGATAAAAATTATCGCCTCCGATTAGAACCAAATCGACTGTTCTAGAACCAAAGAGACTCAATTTTCGGAAACAACTTTCCCAAAGATGTCACTGATTATACCGAACTGCTGAACTTAGGAAAATCATCCGGTTAAAATTCAAGTTCAATAACTAACTATTTTCGTGCTTCCGAGTTTCAAATGTTTATAATGACAGGAACTTCCTGGTTTTTAAGTTTTTCCGTGTAAATTTCCGTTAACCGAAAGTGTTTCAGTCAGTACTTTATAAACAGTTATGACTCTGTGGCAGTGGCGCAGCGAAGGTGGGGGTGGGATGGGGAGTGAACCCCTCCTCCCCTTCTGAGCCATTGGTTTTAGAATAAATGCAAATTCTATTACAGTAGTTTATGCATATGAAAGGGCAGTTTCGATCAAGAAACTCCCTTCAGAAGGTATTTGTGATCAAAAAATCTCCTTCAGAAGGTATTTTTCATCAAAACCCTCTCCAAAATGTATTTATGATTACCCCCCGCCCCAGAAGGTATTTCTGGCTGCGCTAGTGCTTCGTGCTATTAAATTAGACAGTTCTTTGATTTTTCTTCCATGTAAATTTATTTTTGAGTCTAACTGAATTAACTAAATCATCAAATTAAAATTATTAAACGCACCTTCCGATTGTTTTTTTGAAAACTACCGTGAGCTAAATCACTTAAAGGTATGTTATACTCTCGCTATAAAACTTTTTTTTTCTGTTGAAGCTACAGAGCACTTAAAGTTCCCCTAGAATGATCAAGTTACCTATACTCTTCGTGTTTCCTGAAGATTTCAAAGTGGGAAATAAACCTTTTAAGCGGAAGTCTTTACTGTTTTCCTTTGAAGAAATTTTTTGAAAGTTGCATTTTCTGCTTTGCCCAAAGGGAAAAAAAAATTCTGTGAGAAAATAGGAAATGGGAGGAAATGTTTAATATGTCAGTCAAGCTGTTACTCTTGCAAAAAAGTCGTCTTCTAGATAGAGTTTATGTTGGAAAAAGTTTAAGGTTAAAGAACGTAGGGTCATGTCGAAAAACTTCGTATCTAAAATATTATTTGACAGCTTAAACTATATGTATATACATTATGAATTGTAAGGACTACAAGATGTATTAAATTTCGTTATTTATTTAATTCATTGAGCTAATCGTACATTGCGTTTCTGTTTAGGCACTCATTTTTAGTTTTACAATTTATGCCTTGATTTGTGCTTTAACTAACCTCTCATCAAATGCTAAATGTTGTTGGCCAATTAATGAAGTTAATCAACGTTTGCTCCTTTAGTAGAAGTTTCTCTGACATTTCTTCATGAAGAAAATTCCCTTGTCGATACGGAAAATATAGTAATGTAAACAGAGTCGGAAAAAAAGTGCTCAATTTTTAAGTGAATTTTCTTTTTTCTTTCTTTTTTTTTCCCTTTCCTTGTTCTTATGAATACTGTATATGAAGTTGATGGTATATTGTGTATTTTTTAAATTTTAAGATGTACGAATATCTTTATTGCGCTTTATTTTCAACTTTTTCACATGATCGCACTAGACCTAAGTAATGTAACCTCAATTCACGAAACTTCCAAAAAAATTTTCTTGTAATTCAATACTTCTGGGTTGATACCTTAGATCAAGAATCAGTAAATGGAGGAAGCATGTCTAATCATTGGCTAAGCAAAAGCTTGGGCAAAGATATCAAGTCACGTGACTCAACAACGACGAATGGTTGACACGTTTTGCGTGAAACTAGCGATAGATTCCTGATTTCTTCCATTGCTTTACTTTAAAATCTATCACGTGACTTGGGATCTTTGTTTCACGAATGAAAGTCTTCACTCCCTCAATTTTATCTCTTCTCAATGGTTGATACTATCACACTATAAAGTGATTTGTAGCAAAACCTCTCAAGTCGAAAACCGCAGAAAAAACCGGTTTTATTTTAAAACCAATACAAGCCCTGCCTCTACTGAACGGCCACTGTGAAAACTCACAGGTTGTATCCACAACATTATTACAGTAAGTTTGCTTAATGAATTAACATTTTGATTTTTACAGGCTAATAAATGGAATAACATTAAAAAAACTCATGAATTCAAATGAAGTTTGAATGACAATGAAAAAAGGACGATTTATTAAAAAATATCTCAATCCAAAATATTTTTTATCTATACGTAAATAGGCAATACTGCTAGTTTAAAATAGAAAACAAAATAAGGGCGTACACCAACAGTTATTCAAGCAAAAATTAATTTATCTGGAAAAAATAATTGGGTAGAGCCTAAAATGTCGGTTTTTCTTCTCCCTTGTAAAATTTAAAAAAAGGAATGGAGTTGATTTTTTTACTAAATGCCTCACATAATAATACATTCTGTAAGTATTCGAGCTTGTGCAACGAATATAATCTCGTTCTCAGGAAATTCATGAAGAGTTTTTGAACATAAACTTTTTTACAGCTTCTGATTTATTGATGTGAGAAATCTTTCAGCTAGGAACAGTGTACAAGTTCCGTATTTGATAATGTTTTACCTCTTTAAATTATAGACTTTGTATAGAATTATGTCTAAAATGGATGTTATTTTCTGAAAGTTTGGCCAAGTCATGCTGTTATTAATAGAATAATTTATAAGCTGCTATACATTGCTACCACTGTAGTATTTTCAATCCAAAATAAAGGTTTGTTGTATTCTGACTATTATTTTAAAACAAATTATAATTAACATAGTATTTTTGAGAAAAAATTATCATATCGGTTGAAAAATAAGTGAAGTGAAGAAAAAGTCAGATATGCAATAAAGAAATGAATTTTTTTAACAATGTTGAAATACTACAGTGCATGTATGAAAGTTGATCAAATATTCCTTGGGCTAAAATTTGAGTAAAATGAATTTAAGTAATAAGTCCACATCGTTAAGAAACTTCAACCCATAATCTTCAATAGTCATGTTTCTTAATGATGTGGGCTTTATTTATTTTGTTAATTCATTTTACTCAGATTTTAGGGCAAAGAATAATTGATCAATTTTCATATTTATTCATTTTATTCTTACCAAAATGTATGTTGCATTTCATTAAAATGTCCAAAAAACGGAGTAATTTTTTTTTAATTTCCTTTTTCTTTTCATTAATGTTTCTTTTTTCTCTTTTTATAGGCGTATGTACTGGCTCCTAGAAGGGCTTAAGATTAATATGAGCCATATGCAGTTTCTTTAGCTATATATGTTTGCTGAACGGAATGATTCCCGTTGTGAAATCATGTATGCTGTTGGCTGTTGCATTAGCCAGCAGTGGCATGTTCTCCACGGCATTCCAGATAACCCCTGAAGACTGCGGAGATATCCAGCATGATGTAGAGAATGGTCTTATTCGTCTACCCGATTTCTCGGGTGAAAGCATACGTGATTTAAATTGTTCCTGGACTTACACTGCCCCAGTTGGCAGAAAACTGTTAGTTAAAGTAGACAGCGTGCATCTACCTCCTTTAGAGTTGCGTACATCTCAATTTCAATTGTACATTGATGACACATTTTACGACATACCAAGGAACTGTGTTAAGTGCCTCAGGGAAATGGTCGGAGGGAAGGTTTTGAATGTTATATTTACTTCAACTGTTGCCCCGTTTTCAGACTATCATGCTTTAAATGCTAGTGAGGTAGCGTCATTAAACGAGGGGATTGGTTCATTTCAAGTACGCTACAAAGCTTTCGATCCACATCGCTGTGGAAAGCCAGAACAAATAGAAAATGGTTATCTAACCAGCAAAGGTAGAAAAGTTGGACAGAGTATTTTTTATCATTGTTATCCTCCTTATGATTTAATAGGCGATTCAGAACTTCAGTGCGTCGTAACTTCTGAAACACCTGTCCCAGATTGGAGCAATAACGCACCAAAATGTGTTGTTCAAGATTGTACTGGTGAACCAATCACCAAACGTGGAATGTCCGGTGCAATTGCGAGTCCAGGTTATCCAAGTTATGTTTCTCAATTTATTGTGCCATGCATTTGGGAAATTGTTGCTCAACCAAATCAACAAATAAAAGTAAGTATAACTTACTTGAAATTCCCTAAGAGGGTAGATAATTCGTTTTCGGACAACACTTCTAGGTTATCCTTGCTGGATGGAGACTATAATTATATTGTAAATTTGACTGAATCTTTGATTAATGGACCATTAAATTACACAACGTTGACGAATAAATTGACAGTTGAGTTTATTGTGAATGATGATCCTAAGAAAAAGGAAGAAATAGGAGTTTACATAGATTATTCTACAATATCAAGTTCATGTCCTAAACCGAAGTCTCCTGAAAATGGAGAAGTTATTGCTTACAGCAATGACTTAGGGTCCACGGTTGCTTATCGATGTAATCAAGGCTTTGTGCTGGTAGGAGAACTACATGCTGAATGCTTGTTTAACGGTCAGTGGAGCCATCCAACGCCAACTTGTGAACCTATAAATATCAACCTTCCCTCTTTTTTATATGCTTCAAATGACAGCGATACTGTAACAGCTAAACTTGCTGATATTCCTCTTCAACCTGAAATTCCGAAGATAAGTAAGAACGGGAAGAAGAAAAATGGAGAAGTAATGTCTGAAGAAAATGAGCTCAATTTTACGGAGGTGAAAGAGAAGCTTAGTGTGCCAAAAGAAAATCAGCTTTCTCCTTCGCCAACAGAAAGTGGAAAAGGTAGTGATATTAAATCTGGGAAAAGTCTAGAGAAAGAAAATGGACATGGGGTAAGTATTTTTCAGTTTTTGTTTAGTTGGTCTACATAGAAGTGAAGAATAATATCTATACTTGAGAGCCAGACTAACGTAAGCCAAAACATTGCGATTTTCCGTTTTTTAGTGCATTACATAAAGAATCCTATTCCGCATCAAGCCATATGAACGTAATACTTTATATATATATATATATATATATATATATATATATATATATATATATATATATAATATATATATATATATATATAATATATATATATATATATATATATATATATATATATATATATATAATATATATATATATATATATATATATATATATATATATATATATATATATATATTCGTAATACAGTCGGATCCCGCTACAACGCGATCCGACTTGCGCGAAATGGCTATAACGCGAGTTTTTCATGAGTAATGAATTTTTTATTACTGACGCAAATTGCTCGCTTGCAACATGATTTTTTTTTTTTTTTTTTTTGAAAGGAGCGGCGAAGCGTTAGAATGGGGTTCTTTGACACTATATATTGGATTCGTTAATGGACTTTTATTAATTTAGCATCATTGAAAGGGAAAGCGGAAGTTCACACACTATTAGTATAAACAACGCTTTGCTTTAGTTTTATACAAATAACCGCTCCAATTCTTTTAACGTTTTTTTCCTTCTACATATGAGCGTTGATGAAACAGAATGGCTCCCAAACGAGCACTTTCATCTTAAATAGTGAAGTTCGCAGAGGAGTCCCTGAGCAAAATACAAACATCATGAAAATGGAAGCGAGGCCAGAAACAGGGGTGTTTCCACACTGCATAAACCGTCATCTTCATAATTTTAAAAATTATAATTAAAATTACGATATCTACTGTTCAGTGCTATTATACTGCAGTAATGTACTTAATGCAAGTACCCTACTGTTTAAGTACATGTATCTTATTGATCATAGATTTTGTGCTTTATAATAGTAATCATATTAAATAGTAACGCTTTTTCTAAAATGCAGTAAAAAGTCAGTTCTTTATAAAAGGTACGATAATATATAGTTAAGAAATGGTTTGAAACAATTTGAAGGGTGTTAACACATGTTTGAAATAATTGGGTATGCTTATAAAAATTATCTAAATATGCGTTGTTCCACAACGCGAAATTTCGACTTGCGCGTGGGGTCTTGGAACGCATCACTCGCGTAAGTCGGGATCCGACTGGAATTTAAGTGTTAAAAGAGCGCGAGCACAATCATTTGTATGCACCAAGCGACCGTTTCCCCACTCTCTTGTAGAGTTGCGATATTGTGACTTACGTTCGTCTGGCTCTGAGGTACAGAAATCAATAATTCAATATTTCTATTTATTATTTGGGTGCTTTCTGAGTTGTTGATTTAGCTTATCTACATGTTGTATCATGCTGTTATACATTTTATTACATAGATGTTATTTTTATGCGCTTAATTAGGTGTAATCTTTTAAAAAATTTGGCGCTTATTCCGTTAATTTTTATTTGTTTTTGAAGCTTTACTTTTATGTTATTTTTCATGCTTAACAGAATTAAATATAGGAGTCGATGAGCTTGGGGAGAAATTCACAAGGCGTCACCATGTAGACATCATTTTTAGTGCCAAATGAAGCGAGAAGTCGGAAAATGAGACATTTTGCTACGTTTCCAGCCTAAAAAAAAGATTGTTTAGAAATTTCCATTATTTTCCCTCCCACGAGTATAATCGTTGAAATTATTCCCTTAATTTACCTATACGTAAACAATCTTTTTTCTCACTGTATCCTTAAATATAGTCCACACATTTATTTCACTGAATTCTTATTTTAAATCAATTATTTACGTATTTTTGATTTAATATGCACGATTTTTTTTTCTTTTTTTTTTTGAACTTCCTCATCTTGATTCCACAGTGGCGTGATTACTTTTTGAATTTTGGGTATGAATTTTCGAACTACCCCTTTTTTATCCCATAATCAAAACATGCAATTTTAAATAAATCACTGAATAAAAACTCAAAAAAATAAAAATACACTGCTTTATGTTTAATCTATATGAATTCAAGCAGTATAAAATACAGCAAATGTTTCATTAACATAAATTTAGCAGTCAGGTTTTAGGGTCTTCGCTGGAAAAAAAAAAAAAAACTTGATTTTACCCCGTTTCATGCACCTTACCCAGCATGATATCTATCATTGTATCAGCGAAGTTTCAAGATATTTCTCATTAAAGCATCAACGTGAGGCATCGTAATTTGAATACATTGCTACTCCTAATAGGTGTGGAAAGAATATTAAAACAGACCGGTTGGGTTTTCTTTTTCTCGTTTTTTCATTTGTCATTGATCTCTCATCTAGATGAAAACGAATGACATCGCTGAGCTTTCGTTTGTCATTATTCGTTTTTTTTTTTTTTTTTAAATTTCTTATTGGAAACAGAAAAAAAATGTCTTTAATAATAATCAAAAACTTTTGCAGTAAATTTCATTTGATAACAAGCGATTTCTCAGAGCTCAAAATTAGTGGCGGCACTATTTTAGAAAATGTGTTTTAAAAAATGCATTTAATTTAAAAAATAAGACTGATCGAGCACAAAAATTTGTTTTTAAGTAGTTTTATGGTTTTTTATTACAAAATAAATTTGTAGGACAGCTTCCGTTACATATTGGATTGCAAAACTATTTTTCACTTTAAAAAATATGCATTCAATGATAAAAATATGGATCGCGTTTAAAGTCATCTTGCTTTTTTACGCTTAGTAAAAAATTATCTTACAACATTGGAAAATGTTTCAAACTCCAGGTAAATATATAACTTAAATTCAAACTCAGCTTTTTTAATGGTTCTGTGTAAGATATAATTAAGTGTAAGATATAAAAATAAGTAATATTTCTTACAGTAATTTTAATGTTCATGAAAACTTTTCAGCGAAGCTTTTTTTCCGCAGTACATTTATTTTTGTTCTTACCACCTAAAGCTCTTGAGCTCTTGGCTTACGGATCTTCTTCTTCAAGCCTTGAAATGAGTCTCTGATTGCCAAGAGGTTTTTCTTTTCTTTTCTTTTCTTTTCTTATTTGTTCTATACCGTGTCATATCATTTTTCAAAAACACTTGTTTTGTTAGAGGATTAGGCTGGCGTTTCAGAGCAAAAGAAAAATCGATTGAAGTGTGACGAAGTGTCTAAAGAGTGAGAAAATTTATTTTGCGTATTTAAACCTCATAGTACAAAAATGAATTACCCACTACACAAAAGTTCGTTGTTTATTGATTCTAGGTATGAAATAATAATAAAAAAATGCTGCAGCACTCCAAGAAATCATTTTTTTTTTCTTAGAATTATGGAGATTGCACTTCAAAATGGTATGATTTGAAATCGGAATCTTTTTTTCTTCTCTTCAAAACACTTCGTTTACCACTGAAAGTTTCCAGTCTTTCTACTACTTTTTCTGTATGATTTACGATCCCTGTTATTTGGAGGATGGCTAGGTTACTAAAAGACTCCATGTAACTAAGTTTTCTGTTGCATCAAGTGTGTTTTATAAATGACCACTCTCATTGATTGCATGATGTTTGAAAAGAATTTAAAGTTAATAATCATAAAAAAACAAAGATTATGATTTTTGTTGTGTAAATACAATTTATTTTTACTTTGTGAATAACGCGCGGAATTTTATTCTAGTTCCGTAACAGTATTAAAGTCATCTTTGTTTTAAGCCGTGAGTTTTAATTGCATGCACATTTTTAAGGTCCATAAAAAATATATTTTTTGAAATTAAAACTTATAGTTTTAATGAAACACCTCTTAGAACAAGCCAGTTGGAGCAGCAGTACATAAATGTTCAATGAATGATGAATAATTCCAAGAAGCATGTCGTTCAAAAACTACGGTTCAATGTGCAAACGAAAGAATACGTTAAATTGTAGTATTTTTGAAAACTTTTAATGTGCTCTGGGTAATTTTGAGTGACAATATCTTTACTTTAAACTGTCTCACTCATACTTTAATAATTTTATTGTGTCCTTGGTATAAAACGAAAGAGGCAATCATAAACTATTGTATAGTTATCAAAAAGGAAGAAATAATGACTAAGTTCATTTAAATGAGTTATTTGCTTGGTTCAAAGCACCCTGCCATTTAAGGTAACCTTGAGCTACGTCAGAAATGGGATTCAAAATAAGTTATTTTATAAAAGTAGTGCAACTTTAATGTGCAAAATAAAATTTCTTAATGTTCAAAAACTTCAACTTCGTAGTTTACAACTTCATATGTTTTTTTATCATTTATGATATGGCATAAAGTGCTACAATTTAAGGAGAGCAATTTCAGCAACGTCAGAAATAGCTTCCAAACAGTAACTTCAGAATTGATGAATGGTGCAATGAGGTGTGTGCAATATTGTCAGTTTTTTCTTTTCTTTCTTTTTTTCCTTTTCTTTTTCTTTCTTTTTTTTGAGCAATCACGATTGCTTATTGCTTTCATTTGGCTGTTTTTGACGTTCCTATCATTTTTCCCACCGCCACCCTCCGCAGCATCACCGTCGACCGGGTCCTCACGATGCTGCACCTCTAGCGAAAACTGTCTCTAGGTTTCGTCAATATCCTACACTTACACGCACACATACACGCACCTACACACATATACATATATACACCTACACACATACACAAACACACACACACACACACTCACATACACACAACTACCCACACACTCATGCCTGCACAGACACAAACACATATGCCTACACACACATACACATACCCCCCACACACAAACACACACGCTTACATATACACACACACTCGTGATTGCGAAAAACATAATTTGAATTCAAGATGACAAAATTCAAATTATTATTATTATTATTATTATTATTTTGTGCCTACGCATGTGCGTGTGTGTGTTTTTGTTTTGTTTTAAGTCAAATTTTCTATATATATATAAAAAAAAACTGTAGTGTTGCAGATTTAACCGGCATGTTCAAAGTTGGTATGCATGACTATACTGAAATGAATTTTTTATTAATGTTCAAAAACGGTATCACAAGGCAGAAATGATCCGTATTTAGTAGTTTTTTGGATATTCAATAGGATGGATGATATTTTAATCATCACCGTAACAAGCACGCAAAATGTATCCAAGTTCGAGTTTCTGAATATTCCGTGCCACAGTCGTTTTTACTATGATTCTCACACCTGCTGCTACGAGTTCTAGCTGCAGGCAACTTTTTTTTTTCTTCTCAGCTCATTAGAACATCTTTCCACACGTATCGCAAGCTAGCCAAAAGCAACGTTTTCTTCTTGCGTAATCGTCTTTTCGCTTTTCTTTACTTTTCCTTTTATGTTTGATACAAGATTTGAGGTCACTTAGTTACGTATTCTGAGTTCAGCGTTTCTGTTTCCTTCCCAATTCACGAGAAAACTTTGATTTTTTTTCACCGGTTTTAGTTTCGTTTTTCCATGTATTATGATACGTATCTCTGAAAAGGAAATATTTTGAACCAATACAACAGAAACATTATTATCATGGTCAAAAGAAAAAAAAAGAAACCTTCGAGTAAGTAAAATATTTTTGAAAATCAAATTATTTTCAGGATTGAACCATAACATACTGGTTATTCTACGTCATAGTCTCACAATGGAAAATAATCTCTTGTCCGTAAAGTGGTTGAAAATAGAATTCTGACAGTTTCGATCGTTTCTTCGATTGTCAGAGGATAAAAGAAGTCGTGGGTGTATTTTTAATGTCACGACATTGCGGAAAGTCTTAATTCTTACGCTTTAGCTATGTATTGTCAGAGTAAACCTTAAGCTTTTACATAAAACATTAAAAAATTTAAATATACTAGAAATATGATTATACAATAAAACTTGTCTATATCGATACTGTTGGGAGCATAAAAAAAATTGTTATAGTTTGGTTATCGTTATAGACAACTTGATTATTTATGCAAACATTTCTCCCCTACATACCCAGTTCATATAATCTATTGAGTTTTATTTAAAAAAAAGCAACTAGATCCAAGTAATTGAAAAGTTATATAAAAAATAAAAGTAGAGGAATGTGGGGCAAAGTAAAATAGTTAACATGACTTACCTTTTTCTAAACGAACAAATCGGAAATTTGTTTTAAAAATTGCAGTACATAAAGAAAGAACAATGCATTTTATAATGAAACTTTCATTCAAACGATATTTTTTATTTTTGGCACTAAATTTGTGCCTTCAAAAAAGGTGGAGAATGTTCGGAAAATGTTCACTTCTTTTTTTTAGAGCAAAGTGAAAAATGAGATATTTTCTATTAGATTGTGGAAAATATTTTTGACCAAATGAAGGAGTAAATAAAAGGATGAATGAATAAAAGAAAATAATAAAGAAATAAACTGATAAATAATTTATGAAGAAAACTAAGTGAGTGAATAAAGTAGCAATGAATAAGAAAAAAAAGTGAATACATGAATAAATAAATGAATTATTAAATGAAGGAATGTAAATAAACAATTTAATAAATTAATACGTAAGTGGTTTAGTAAATGATGGAATGAATATACGAAAGGAACTATTTCACTTTGCTCCGCATGCACTTGACTACTTGAGCAAGGAATTTAAAGTTCAAATAAGCTTAATATTAACTAAATGAATACTTCACCGAATGTTAGTAGGTCTTAATATTTCAAATGTTAATAACAAGAACTTTATAATTTGATAATAAAAAAATAATTTTTGACTTACAACAAAGTATTACAACTTGAGCATCAATCAACTAATTGTATTATCATATGCTTTGATCGTCAGATGCAATTTTTCCCCTGCCTGATATAGACTACATGTGTTACTACATAGTTAAAATATTACCGGATTGGTGGTGCTAAAAGCAAAGTAAATATTTCACCATTTTACTTTACCTCACTATTTCACTTTGCCCCACATTCCCCTAGATAACAATAATTTTATAAGTACTTAAATCATTTTGCAATGTAAAGCTTTTATAATTAATGAAAATAAAAATTGAAAACTTGTATGCAAACTAGGTAAGGACATTTTCGTTACTTTCATTATTACGAACATATCTGAACAAAACAAATTTGCTTAATATCGTCATTAGTATCACCTTTTAGTTGTTTTTTTTCGTGTTCACTTCACTGCTTCCAGCTGCATTTCCAACGTTGTTGCTTTTTTAAAAAAATTTTAATTTTTTTATTTTTATGGAGTGGGAGTTTTTTTTCGGCATCATTTTTTTTTCTTTTTAATTCTTGATCACTGGATGCTCGCACAGCTAATTTTCTCGAATTTTCTTAGCATTGTGCTTCAATCTCTTGTTATCTCCTATTCGAGAAGTAGTTTTTAAAAATAGAAAAAGGTGTGATAAATAGCTAAACCAAATCTTTTTAGAAACCAAATTATAGTTTTAGACAGAGGCATAAAAAATGTGATTATCATTATAGGCAGGTTGAAAATTTATTGAATAAATAACGATTTCGCCAGGACCAGAGAAAATAGCGTTTTACAAGTTTTTTCTGAAAGACATTATTGTTATACACTGATTTCATTGTAATACAAAAAGTATTTTAGTTATATCCGTTTTTTCTTTGTTGTTATTCATTTACTAAAAACATTTATTTAGTTGGTTTTATATTTTGCTTTTTGATGCAGGTTTTTACTTTTCGTGTGTAAATAAAATAGGCTGAACGTAATGGGCTCGTAAGGTAAAAAAGGCTTCAAACTTTAGAACATGTTGTAATATTCATTTATATCACGCGGAATAGAGAAGGAAGGGTAAATAAAATGAGAATTATTTTAAACTGCCAGCAGTTATTGCAACTTTTTCAACCGTTACAATTCAGCACTTAATATTTAATGAATAAATTAACAGAAAGGAGACCATCTTTTTTATTAATATTGCTATATATAAATCTTAAAAACGTCTAGGGCTATTAACATTTTTGGCAATTTACTTTTTTAAGGTATTTTTATGAATTATTTGTAATCAATGTGAAGGGGGCTTTTTTTGTGGAAGATTTTGTGTAAAACGTTTCCTTCATTATCGAAATTATCGTGACTAAGATTAAGTGATCATTTCTAATTTCTTTCATTTATGTACCGAGCATTATGTGTAACACGAATAGTAAGGAAGACCGGGGCACGTTTACGCAGTGCCCTTTTTTCAAAATGAATTATAACTAGAGAGCTAACAGTCATAACAGATGGATGCTGCTCCCTAGCAAATATCCCCACAAGTTTTTCATAATCAGTCGAGCTTCAGTCTAGCATGCAGAAAGAATAATCTGCTTTCTACCAAGTCGAGTAAATTTCGAGTTGAATGTTTTGAAGCTTATTGTGAGTAAATAATACTCAGTTAAGAAAGAACAAATATATAAAAAATAGCAGAATTTTATCCTTTTGTAAGAATTGTATTTGTATGAACTGAAATGTTATTAAATATTTTTGCACGTTAAAAGTAAATCCAAACTTCGAGACGCGGCAAGTTTACGCGTTGACGTCTGAGCAACTTGACGCACGTTCTTACTGTGTCTTACTTCTAAACGTGTCCTGACGCTTTTTTTGCTCCGAACTGTCTCAAAACTTTAGTCAGGCTATTTAGTTTTGAAAATCACCATTTAATTATTAATTGAGTTGCAAATTCGTATCTTATAGCTTACAATCATGTAGTGAAGTCTTCATGCCCGTTCAGCTTTTACTTTATACACTATTCAGTCTGTAATAAATTTGCTTTATTTTAACGATGATAAGACATTAGGTTCAAAATACTAACAAAACCACACTAGGTGTCAAAATAAATATGCGTAAACGTGCCTCGTGTCCGGGGCACGTTTACGCAACCGACTTGGACTCAATAATAATTTTTTTAACGGTTAAAAACACAAACTGAGCAACAACCGAATATACCAATTTTCACTCCTTTTACTGCTTCATAAAACCGCAATGTCTAAAATTTCCTAAGTTAAAACATAAAATTTAAGAAATTTATTGAAAAAAATCCGCGTAAACGTGCCCCGGTCTACCCTACACATAAAAGTATATAAATTCACTGGCTTAGGGAAACAAATTCAATTGTTATTCATGTTTTTTTCGTAAGACTTGGCGTCTGAATTATTTCGCGCACAATGACTTTCGAGAGTTGTGGATGAAAAAAAAAAAAAAAAAAAAGACATGAATTATAAAATGAAATAAAAGCTTCAAAACTATGGTGACTATGTCTTTGAAAATGATCTACAGAATACTTCCGATTATCCGCGGAATTGGGTGGTACAAGTGCCGCGGATAATAAAAATCGCGGATAAACCGCAAAAAGGCTAAAATTAGGGACAAATAAGGAAAAAATTGTCCTTTCTCAAAAACTTAGCTGTATTGCTGCATAATATTTTATTCAAGCAGTGAAAATATATTCAGTACAGTAAAAATGTTTTGTATTTTTGCACAACATAACTTAACATCAATAAAGACCTGTGTGTACGATGAAGAAAGCACACAAAATAAATAAATAAAAATTTATAGTTACTTTTTTTTTTTTTTTTTGAAAAAAAAAAAAAGCCATTGGTATTTGCTTTTTATTGCTAAAAAACATGTTCTTGATTGTTGATTGACTCGCGGATAATCCGCTTGCGGATTTTAATCGGGAATTTACTGTAGTTAATGAAGTCAATACCTTACATACAATCCATATAATTCTCTAACTTATAATTTATATTGTTCATTATTAGCGAAAGAACAATTTAAAAATTAAATTAAAATATTGAAGCATTAAAATTAAAATCTTAATAAATAAAGAAAAAAGTAATAAAATGCAAAAATACAATGCATAATACGTATGTCAAATGTATTTGCTTACAATTTAAACACCTAGCAGCAAAAAAGCATAAGAGGAAAAATTAAGAATTTGGAGATAACCAGTACAAATGGTGGGAGAAACTCTTCTCCGTTTTAGACAAAAGATAGTTCTAGTAGCTCTTGGTAGGGTGCTGATACACAGCTTGATTTAGAAAAATGTTTGAATGAAAACGTACCTAGGGTTTGAACTTAGCACCTATTTTACACCAAACTTTAAAAAGTCTACATGCAGCAATGGAGCGTAAGGGCAAAATTCTAAAATTTGGAGATTACCAGTACATATGGTAAAAGAAACTCTTCTCTGTTTTGAGACAAAAGATGATTCTAGTAGCTCTTGGCAGGGTGCTGATATACAGCTTGATTTAGAAAAATGTTTGAATGAAAACCTACCTAGGGTTTGAACTTAGCACCCTTTTTACCCAAAACTTTAAAAAGTCTACTTGCATCCGTTGCTTTTCACTACCTCAGTTCACTTTCTATTTTTATACTTTGTAACTATTTCAACTAACAGTAAACTTTAATTTTACAGCCAAAGTCCGAGCCTCATCTTCTGCAAGTGATACCTCCGAAGGAAAATGTGGAAAAATCTGTTGAAAAAGAAATATCTAATCCTGCAGTAGTACCGAAGTCTCTTAACGTAAACAAAACACGAGAACTATTACCAGCCCTCGATACTGGATATACACAAGAGATAGACATTGCTGGTTTTAAGATAAGCTTATTGATGATATACATTATTGCTGGCGTAGGCATTCCGCTGATAATTATCGTTATTGTAGTGGTTGTTATTGTCATATACCGTAAAAAATATCCAGTTAGAATGAGATTTGGACGAAAGTTTTCTACTTTTGAAAATCCCATGTACGTCTCCAAAGATGCACACCATCCACGAGAACTTAAAAGATTAACAAAATAAAATGTTTGATTCATGTTGTGAAAAAAGATATCAGTTTCATAACAAAGACTGATTTTTAATTGCATGTTTATATGCACTTTTATGACAACGCACCAAGCTTACATAAGAAGCTAGATTTTCCCCCATCTGAAACTGGTTTCAGTTTGAAAATGCCAAAATCGTGTAAAAAGAAATTTGTGTTTGTTTTTAATTGTCTATGAAAGCTGTTTTTCTTGTTTTGTTTTTATAATGTTTGACATGTACAGTGTTCAATTTATCGTTTAACTCAAAAATTAAATCATTGTTAATTTTACATTATGTCATTTACTTAAATTATATTTTTAAATTCATATACAGTGGCTCCCAAAAGTCTTCGTACACCTACGACTTTCAACGAAATAGGCCCCAATCCATTGGTTAGAATTAATATTTCGGAATAGGTATTTAATTATAAAATCTATGATCAATTTTTAACAAAACTACATGAAAAGTTTTTAGAAAATATTAAAACTTAATTTTTTTAAAATCAAAAACCAAAAAGTGCCGGAAATTTTATCTCATAAAAGTTTTCGTACACTTTATAAAATGTCTATATATTATTGAACAATCTAACTTTTGATTAAGTTATTAATTAGTAGAATATCATACAGTATTCATAACACCTTTTAAACGTCTGGGAATAGATTTCATTCTTTTTCTTTCTTTTTTTTTGCGTAATTTCTGAGTAAGTGTTCAACCACACTTCAAATCTCAGTTTCTAACTCTATTTTTGTCTTAAAGCCCTATTTTCGTAATCTAGCCTCCAGATATCTCTAAATACGTTACATTAAGTTAAAATCTGGAGATTAAGAGAGTATTTTCTAAACTTAAGGACAATTTTCGAGGCACTAGACGCAAACGTTGAAAACCGTGTGCTTCTTATCGTTATCTTGATAAAAATCGAAGTTGTTTCCAATAACCAAATTTTTGGCTAAGAGTTCAAAATTGGTTTTTAAAATATTTAAAGGAACAGCATGATTCATTATTTCATCAAAAAATTACAAACTACCAAGTCCTGATGCTGATATGCACCCTCACGCTATAACACCTCCACCGTCCTGATAAACTGATCCAAATAAGTTCTTAAGATTAAGTTCCTAATTTTTTCTTCTACTTACAATTATACAACAATTTAACCAAAAATGTTAAATTAATGTTTATCTGTAAGTAAGACATGATTCTAAAATGATTTTAGCTTATTTATCATTGATTTTGCGACGAAAAGCGTAAGCTTTCTGTTTTACGCACGACCAAGAAAATTTCTGCGGGAAGAGGTCCCATTTATTCCAGCTAATCAGAGAACTTGGCGAACAATTTTAGGTGAAAATTAAATGTAAAATGTTTCATTTAACTCTGCAGAAACTTTTACAACACTCAAATGTGTATTTTTCATAATTTTTTTAACTTTAAATCTCCGACCACGTTTTGTCAACTTTGCCGGTTGACCTCTTCTTACCTTGTTTTCGGTCCGATTCCTTTCTTTAAAGCATTTTATCGAGCACTTTACTATACAACCAAATAAATTAACTAATTTAGAGACATTTGAAACCAATTTACCACCACTGTGGGAAAAAAATTGAAACTTTGAATGGTGTTTGCTGTTTTTTACGAATACCAGCTTTTTTACAGTAATAAGCACAATATTAAGGAATAAATAAACAAAAAATTAAAGCCAAATGACTTATAAGGGTCAACACAGAGCAAAAATATTAATAAAGCGACATATGATAACTTTAATCATGAATTTATTCGAAAATATTTGAGTGTACGATGACTTTTGTGGCGTGTTATTTCTCTGTCTCTTCGTTTTCTGACCCATTTCGAAAAAAAGATCCGTCAATATTTTGAAAAAACCAATGGGTTGTATTTAGAATGACATAGGAATGATGTGAAAAAATATTGAACTTCATATTCGAATTCAGTTTCGAGTTATTTTGGCTTTACTAAAAAATTTCAAAGTGTACGAACACTTTTGGGAGCCACTGTATTTATTTAGTTGACATCTCATATTTTAAGCACTGATTTTTAAACTACACGTGTTTTGTAAGAGGATAATTTGTACTGAAACAGTTACATCCAAGTACTGTACGGAGATGATCAATAATTTTTGAAACGTCCGAAAGATCTGAACAAGATTTCAAATACTTCAAAAACCAGGAAAAATACAACTTTTTTCAGTGAAAGATAACACAATGAACCTCGTTTTGAATACTTCCACAATAACTTTGAAAATGATTGCAGCTTAATTCATGCTCAATTGTACATCACTGCTTGCGCTTTAAAGCAGCTTTCAGTATTACTTTTTGATGAACATTAATTGTGATTTTAGCTGCAAAGTATCAAACAATATCATAAGCACATATTTCATAATTCTTTACAGCTCACAAAAATTTATTTTATAATCGGTCAAATGTAACATCAATGTGATTATCAGTATTTTAATGTGTGTGTAAATGCGTGAACAAATATTTTCGCGTGTATGTTTTGAACTATTTTATACATTATTGCAATGTACATACGTCTATTGACAAAAAAAGTTGCCAAAAGTGTTTTTCGATACCGATTTGTGTGTGTAATACGGATGCAAAATCTCATTCACCAATTACATGTAACGTCCTGCCATTGATATTGACTGAAGAAAATATGTTCCAAGTGTCGCCCAGTTGGGCGTTGATATTCATTTTTGAACGTTGTTCTAAAGTCGAATTTATTTTTACTAACCAAATATAATTTTTTATCGAATGCAGCATAATTCATTCTTAACATTTCTGTCCTGTTGTTATTTTATGAGATGAAATATGTACTTAATTTAAAATCTTTTCGTTTTCTAGTCTTATTCATATACTGTCATTTAAACACTAAAGAAATGTTTTCTTTTTTTCTCATACGGTAATTAATTTTGAAATTTTGGAGTGTCAAATACAAAAATTTATTTTATAATTTTCACGGGTCCAAGGTTTTATAGCAAAACGAATTTCCTTTATTTTTGTATTTGCAACTGTAAAATTTTGACTGTAAAAATTATTTTCAGTGAACAATTTTCACAAAATATATTTTACTTTCAAAAGTCCTTCAATTAGCATTCAGAAAGTCAAGTTATCATTTAGAAATGCCATAAAAAACTATTAAGACCGTTTTGAATAAGAAGTTACTTTGACGTGACTGTCTCCATAACTGTTCAATAAAAAACTAATTTCTAGACAGGTCAAAAATTGTTTCTAGATTTTTTTTTTTTTTCATTTTCTCCAAGTATGTCATAACCAGTCTGAAATATATATATGTCTCCATGTTGCACAGTTTTGATTTTATATTAAATATATATCATTGCTTTAATATTTACTCACTTATTACTAGTTGGTCGTTTTGAAAAGGAATTTATGTGACAAAATTCGAAAGGTATTATCTTATATCCCGTTGCTTATACACATATAATATCATCAAAGGTTGAAATCAAATTATTATACATATTGTTTTATCTTTGATATGAAATGCAATACGTACAATAACCACACTCACTTCGTTTTCACATATTTTTTCTACCTAAGGGTTAATAATAAAACCGCTAATATTGCTAGAGCTTGTTATTTTTTCGACTGCTTAAAATGCATTTTTATGCTTCCTTCGAAGACACATAAGTTTTGTTTATGAAAATATTTCGTCCAGAGTTATTTCATGTCCTTCAAAAATGTTCAATAAGTTTTTAGAAATGTTTTATGCTATTTTCTTTTTAAACAGTGTTTGTTTGTGATTTTTTATTAATCGATATTATTGTGATAAAAGGATTTTACGTATCTTAAATTGTTCCTGGTAACATTTAAAAAAAATGTTCTCTGTTTTATTTAATGCTTGATAGTGGTTTTTAATCCACCAAATGTCTTTGTTTTTAATTATTTTCAAATTAATAATTTTAAATAGACGTTATTTTAGTTAATTTTTTCAACTTAACGTAAGCTCTTATTTATTTTTTATTTTTTCGTCATCGATTGGATGCAATGTTAAAGAACATTATAACTTTTGTATATATTCTACTTAAAATTTTATTATTGTCTTAATTTATCACTACACATTATTTACTTTACAATTCATCCTTATTTTAAATTGTAAATTCACTTTATACAACTCTATTGCAATAAGACATGGTTTTATATGTTTCTTTCTCATGTATGTTTATTGCTGCTTAATGTTGTTGACGTTTTTGCTTAAATTTTGCCATCGTATACTACTATACAATGTACATTTACTCTAAAAAATTTTTCATCCTTGTTGCTATAAAACTTGTATCTATCGTTAGTTACATCCTTTTTGTATTTCTAAAATTATGTGAAATATATGAAACATTAACAAGAACTTATATTTTTATGAAACGTCGTGCATTATCAATCAAGCATTTTTTACGAGAAACAATTCTTTTGTCCAGCATAACATTTTGTAGTTGATATTTAATTGATAATGTTGCCTTCTAATGGCTGATCTGCATACTAAGTCTGTGCAATGCATCATTTAATTATAATTAATTTCATTTACTTACTTGTCTCAGCATTTAAGAAATTTGTATATCGTGAGTTTTGTTTTATAGTGACATAATTTAGCCTTTTTAACTTCCCTCTGCATTAATTACTTATGTGTAATTTTTATTTTTAAATGAGCCTAACTTAATGCGCCTTTACATTTAAGACTTTCGTGATATGAATCTCACGTTATGTTCTTGTATTCGCGTCCTAGATCTGTGTTTGATGTTCGGTTGCATAAATTGTTCAATGTTATTTTTCAACATTACTTTTATGCAACACTAGCTGACCCGTGCGAAGCATTCTCGCTTGACGCACTCCAAGCACATTTACGCCAAATACGCTGTGTGTACTTGGAAAAAATGCGTCATTAATGTAAATGTGGTAAGTAGTCCAGAATACAAAAAAAGTACTCTGAGAGTTTTAAAGTTTAGTGAGTGAATTATCATATTAACAGTTTCTATTTAAATTGAAAACTGCACAGTATTAAGCAAGTTATGGCGTACCCATTAAAACTCTCGAGAAATACTTTATATGATTCCTTGGGACAATTGAATTGCAAAAAGCATGTTCTGACAGTCGATGTTGTTATCCAACTTCACGCTGAAAAATAATTTGTTATAAATTATCTTATCCTGTGCTTTTATTTACGCTAAAGCACACATTGGAAAACTTGATTTAGATTGTTAAATTTTTAATGTACACTAAATGTAAGGCACACAATAATTAAGAAAGCTGATACCAAGTTGTACTCTTTAATTATAAACTTACAAAGATAAATAATACAAATGCTTCCTATTATTCTAGCATCAAAAGTGGTTTTCATGAGAGGATAGTAGATCTGCGTACTAACTGTGCATTTTTAAGGTATTAATCTTAAAAGAAACGCATATATTTATAAATTTTCCGAAAGCATTGCACCCAAATATGGAATGAAACCCAGGACTGTTAGGTTAAAAACTTAACACTCTACCGACTGAGCTTTCCGGGCACCTTCAAGCTCGATTCAAAACATTAAAGCAATCTAATTAATGAAAGAAATGCTTCTTAATTATCAGTGTTTTAAACACAATAACAACTGTAGGATATAGGTCAAAGAAAATTTGTTTGCATATCTATACCGATAATTTTTGCGAAAAAAAAAGAGATTCTGAGAGCCATGTTTATTTCAAAAATGTGCGTTTATTATAAGGTAGTCATAATGTTTTCATTATGTTTTTAATAAATACTCATAGATATACTGGGTAAGAAACATACTTTCTATTTGGAGTAGTACTATTTATTTTCTAATAAAGGTCAAACACACAAATATGACGAAAATCTGCATCGCAGATCCCAAAGGAAAATCATTTCCCAATACATAGAGGATTCCCTTAAAGTCTGAATTTTTACAAGCGATAGTCTTTTTTATGCTTACATTACACTTAGTTTTCTTTAGCAGGGAGCATTCCTGCTGCATTAATTTGAACGCCTAAGGTGATGCACTCAAAATGCTTGCATTAAGCATGTTATACAAGTAGACCGCGCGAGCAGGTACTCAAACCCTGAACCGTTAGGTTAAAAGCCTAACCCTGTACCGACTGAGCTATCCGGCCTTGCGGGAAGTTCTGCCAAAACGTTTTATAAAAAGTAATATTAATAGTCAATTCAACTGAACAAAAACTGTAGCCTGCGTCAAGGAGTCAAAATAGAAATTGGTTGCGTATGGGTATCTTCCGGGGAATAACGATTATAAAGACCAAATTGTGAAACTCGATAATATTAGAAAAAAATTCGTTATATAATCATCATTTTATAAATTTTTACGCCGTCTTTAGTTTTACTACACACTTACGCGTTTGTTAGGTCAAGACATTATTTATATTTAAAATAGCATAAAACTTTTATTTATACTGAACATTAAGGGAACACATTTGAAGAAATTCTATTGGAAGAGCCTCTTTAACTCTGACTTTTTAAAGGTGAATTTATTAAACGCTTCTCTTTTTGCACTAATATTTTTTTTTTCCTGAGAGGAAAGCAATATTACTGCATTACGTTTACGCATCAAGTGGCCCACAACATGTAACACAAAGGAACATGCATGTGACACTGTGTGTGCAACATGCACACTTAGTGTAACACAAAGGGCTTGATTTATAAAAGCGAAGAACATTGAAGGCTGCATTACTTTTAATGTCTTAGGCCTTATACGAAAAATGCTTTATTTAACAATGCTATGAAGGTAGGCCGCCCGAATAGGGACTCGATTCCTGTGCCGTTTGGTTGAAAGCCTAACGCTTATCATCTTCCTACGTGTAAATATCATCAATCATAAAGACAAACCAAGCAAATAACTGAATAAGTCAATAGTCCGACAAATCTATTCCTCAACTTTAATAATAATAATAATAATAATAAAAAAACTGTTTTGAAAGACTTAAGGAAAAAAATAAAAACAGTCGCCATATACAGTAACATCTTCTAAATGTATATTTTTTTTGTAAAGAGTTTATAAATCAACTTTTAATTGCCTTTAGGTGTTTCCTATTCTCTACATAGCACATATTTCGATCCCCTCTTACACCTTACTGCAAGGGTAATGTACCATAGAGGAAATTATGAGGTATAGTACAATTTATCTGAAAACATAAAAAAGTCAATAATAAAGGGCTAGTTCTTCTCAAACGATCTTATTATGACATATAAGTTTAAAATAAGTGAATAAACAAAAATAATAATGATAATAATAAGTGAAACAAAATAAAAATTATTTCCTTTAAGTAGAAGTAACAGACGACCATTGAGTTATGTTGAAAGTGAAAATTTAACGAATTAAAAACATTATGGGGATAATTGTAAATATTCGGAAGTGTTACTAAGTGAAGCATTGTCTAAAGACTTTCAGCCATTTTATGATGTTATCTTTTCATAACAATTTTGCCATTTACTGTAAAAAAAAAACCGTTTCTATTTCAAATGTTGATGTATTTGTTGATACCTATTGTGAAACTTGACATTCTTTTACAGACACAAATATAAAGAAGCATATATTTTTTCCAAATGCACATCTTTTTTATTATTATTCGCATCAAGACACACATGTTTATTCAAACGTGTTATCAGAGCTGTATATAATTTATATGTTTGGCTACAGCAACTACAAATTTTTCACAGAACCAGAAACTGAATTGACAATCATTTGAACTAATTTGTGAAACTGAAATGTACTTTTATTTTTAGCACTTCTTTTTTATTTAAAATCTTTCTCTTCCAAAAATTTCTCTTTTTTTTCAAAAATAAATTATTATAACATTTCCTAAAGTAAAGTTAATGATATCTTATATACTTATAATTCATAATGCTTTGCGATTTTTGTAACTGTTGTAGCCAAACTTTCCTCGATAATCGAAGAAATGTCCAAAGAATTTCGCACATGCTACTTACTGTGTTTAATATTCAGCTTACTTCTACCTGAGAGTATCTGACACTTTGATATCTGGTAATTTATTTTTCCTTCTTCTTTATAAACCTCATTTTCGATAAATGACTTTAATTAATCCCAAGTGTCAAGCCGCCCGGGTGACTAAAAATATACCTTGACGACAAATTCCTTTCTAAACATGAATTTATCAGAAGCCATATTTGCACTGAATTTTTCTATTTACTCTGAGAAATAATTTGTATGACAATTAAAACGTTTTCTTGTCGCCCAAGATTTTTACAATTTTTATCAGTCTCTGACAATATGATTTTAAAACTGTTGCTAACCATAGCATCTTTGTGGTTAAAATTACATTGACCAAACACTTTATTCATTGTAAGTAAAATGCTGCAGAAATACATCATGAACGAAGCAAAATATGCTAAATAATAAATATGTTTCATTTCATGTTACCTACAAAAGGAGCACTTGACAGTTTTGTATAACTTTTTTTTCCCTTTTCATTAACATTCAACTAGAAACTAAATCCGCTTTTATTTAAACGATGCTCATAACATTCTCTCGCAATGTTTTGGTCACCCTTGTGCACTTTACGCCACCGTCCATTGCTACTGTTTCTATTTCTACTCATTTAATCAACCTTTTTCGTACTGCCCAGATATTCTCATATTTGTTTTGTTTTTCCCTGAAAGCCAAAATACTCGAATCAAAGTGTATCTCACGTATTTACTGTTCGTTTGAAGTTGTACAGTTTAATTATGCATTTAAATCATGCCCAATTTATTGCATGTTTTTATTGTAGTATGTTTTGTTATGTTACTGTATATTTGTAGTTTAAGTATATTAAAAAAATGAAACTTTACTGTTTGCATCTTTTGTCTCACCAGCTACTTAAGTTTTATCAAGGCAAATATATTACATAAAATCATATTTTTTTGGAGAATAATTTACAGTGCATTTAACGAGCTATGATTTTAATATAAACAAGTAATGTATTATTTTCTAACCTATTTTATATTTTCCTTTTTGAATTCAGAATCTGTTTTATAAAATAAAAAACAAAGTTTCGAAATTGACACAAATATTTTTTGTTTACAAAAAACTAGTCCGCTGTCCACTAGTTTGGGTTTTATAAAATTATCACATTTCAGCAACATTTTCAAATTAACCCATTTAATTTTAGTTCTATTATTCTAATTTATTTTTATTTTAAACAAATTAACCTTAAATGTTTTTTTTTAGCCAGAATGTTACTTTATTAGCGCGATCAAGGACTGCAGTAGAAATTTAGTACATAAAACCGGTTGCAAATCTATACTGCCGTAGGAAGTGCAGCAACGGCAGAAATGAGTTTTAGCGATATTTTGAAGAAACGCATTTTGGACTCTATATCTTTTTTTTTTCAATGAGGCTGTATAAGAGGCTTACCTGAAGTGTGGGCCATAACCAAACCTAGTGCGCTTCCTTACACTGCATCAGTATTTCATGTGTCACCATTAAGGTGCTGACGCATGACAAAGAATTTTTTTTTCTTTTTTTGACGCCCAGTTTCAACTAAATGGAGGCACCTGTGCTCTCTTTGATGTGAAATTGCACTAGGAATTTTAATTTTACCTAGGGAATTCTAAGCCAAACGAATATCCTTGGGATCTTTTACATGCCGCATAATTATACGACATGGGCTTTGATTTTCAGCATCTCGAAAATCCACCGACTGGCCACCCCAGGTCAGAAGACGGATTCACAGGCGTAGATGGCCAGCGCCTAAGTCGGTCTAGGGGTTGGTACTTCCGGTACTGGTAATCTGAACTCCATACTAGCAGTAAGGAAATGTTGGAGTCAAGTGTTTTCTTCATGCTTTATTTTTAGCGAAAAACAAATAAGCAGGTTTGTTAAATAAAGCAAAAAGTACAATAGATGGCAAAAATGCAAAATAAATAAATAAAACAAAAAAATTAAAATTTTGCAGATACCGCGCTTTACCCTCCCATGGCAGTCCACCATTAAGTCTTCCTTTTATTTATTTATTTATTTTTTTATTATTATTATTATTTAAAAATAGCCTCATGAACAAATTCCGGATGAGTTTTGGCAGTCTTGAACTATAAAATTGTGAAAATTAATCGCACACAAGTGTGCACAAATTTCCCTTCCCATTTCTTTAACTAAAAATCAGCACATTATCAAACATTTCACGCGAAGTTGAGTTTCATTTCGGTATGGATCTGTTTAAGTAGAATGTTCAGAAGCGTATGTCGATTCGAGAATACGTAGTTGCACGAAATAGTAATAACCATTTCATGAGAAATTAAGTTAAGTCTTTAAAACAAATCCGACAAATTAAAGCTTTATTCGTCTTAATTATTTATTAATTCTCTTTAGTGTCTTAATTTCACGAATCAATAAAAGCACGAATTAGCAGTGCCGAGCACATTTATTCAAATGCAAGCTTTCCCGCATAAACTAATTACGAGCAGCTGCTTTACTCTATGCGAAATATAAAAAAAAAAAAAACTTTAGTAGTGTAGTAAAAATTAATGATGAAATTAACGTTATTGAAGCATCAGAACTACACAGTTTATTTTAATTTTTCATCCTCCTCCCTAAATGTCGCAATTTTTTAGTGCAAATTTTTTAAAGCCATTTTTGCTTGAATGAATATATTTCTTTCAAACTGAACTGCCTCCCCAAAGACGGATTGTACATTTTCCAACCTTTGAGTTGTATCTAATAAATATTGCCATACTGCATGATTAACGTCTATATCATACAGCAGACCTTCAGTTTAGGATAAAAAATTTGATTATTTTCTTTATTCTTAGTGTTATACATCGAAGAAAAAAATCCTAACATTGACCCAGAGATGTTTGCTAAGATTTTTTGAAAGGCGAGAGAATAATCCTTTACATTCTTCAGAGTAGTGAAATTTATTTCTCAAGAGTGAAAACAGTAAAGAGACTATAATATTGATCAACTTCACTAAAAAAAACTAACTTTCCAAAGATGAAATATAAGATGACAGGGAAAGAAAGATGTGTACTATTTTGATTTTTGATAAAGAAAATGTTTTACATTTTGTATTTAAAAAATAACGAAGCATTCAAATATCAAATGCGACATTTTAAAAATTTCAGTTACTTTTTTTTCTTCCAGTTTCCTCGATGTTAAATTTTAATTAAAAATAGAGAGTAAAAATATTCATAACGAAACTTTTGAGGCGCATTTCTGTTTTTTAATACTCCTGTAGAGGCGTTAGAAATATCTCTGCCAATGCATGTTATTGCGCTCCTACTTTAATAGATAAAAATTGTTCAGTTGCAGAGTTGGAACATTTTATTTTTGACTACATCTTTTCTTATTCTGTGGTTTAATGTGGCTTCTTTGACTTTTTCGGGCAAGTTAAAATGTTACGTTTGAAAACTTTGTTTTTTTAATTAGAGCAAATTTTTATGTAACAGCAGAACAACACATTTGCTATAGAAATCAAAATTAGTAAAGTAACGAAAACTCGGCATTCAATAACTCAGTCGAGTCCCATCCTGGCAAGGCGAAAAAATCCCGCAAGCTGACCTCTGTTATTTACCCATTCCTAAAGCCCAACATTTTCAAACTCGATCACTTTTCGGTCCGCGTTAGGCCGAGGATTTGGGACTCTACTCTAGATAAATATCATTAAGTTTTATAAAAGCATTTTGACGACACCCTTACTTCCTCAATAGAATCTAATAGCATTAATATTAAAAATAAAAACTTTCAGATATGAATACAAATTATTAATAACAGCATTAAGGCAATAAATATTTCATTTCAAAACCGAATAATACAAAAACTGAAATATTTCAGATGCAGAATATATTGAAGGAGTAATATAAATATTTGCAACGATGTGAAATATGTGCTATTAAGGAATTCAACTTCAACGTCGGTGTTTTCAGAATATCGAAATTGGTATAAACATTCAAATGTTAAACATTAGTTCTCTTGATTTAAGTTTATTTAACATCCATAATTTGCCTCGATATGTTTGCGCTGTCCATATTTTATTTCAAAGAAGTGGAATAAATCATAAAATAATTATAGGACCATTAAGAATGTAAAATTAGCAGATGTTGGAGTCAAGGTACAGACTCACACAGATTTTTCTCAAGAATTTCTATTAATATTTAAAATTAGAAGATTAAGAACTTTGCTCGAAACTAAATTCGACCATCTTGCGCATTTATATTTAGCTAAGCATACCCAACACGAAGTGCGTCCAATGAAATATTAATGTTTTTACGTCACAACTGCTCGCAACTAAACTCCAATCTAATTCAAAATAGATCATTGAAGGGCATAATGCCAATAGCTGCTTAACATTACATTGAAAGGAACCATGACATAAAATATTACCTAGAAATTTTATTTGGTAATGAAGGAGCTTCAGAATCTCCCAGAAGAGTATTTCCATCTTTTGTCTTGGTAGGAAAGAGTATGCTTAATTTTACTTGAAAAGTCTTTATTTCAAATATTCACAGCCGAAATAATGCGCTTACTAATGGGATTTAATTATTTTGAGAGTAATTATAGAAATAAAAAGCTCATAAATATAAATGAGTTTATAGAAATTATCCTGAAGTAACTGCAAAATAGTAATTAGTACATAACAGGATATAGAAGTTCATAACTATTGTGCGCAAGCCATGTTAATGAGATGTAAAATCATATTCACCCTTTCGAGAGGACAATTATGTTCTTGGTTATTCATTTCAGTTCTGCGGAAATTACAGAACTGAAAATGAAATTTCCCAGTGTAATTTGCGTGGCGACAATGTTACGATGATGCGTAAAGACGAATTAAGAGAATTTTTACTATCTTTGGTATAACTGGTACAGATATTTTTAGGATTTAGAAAAGTAGGAAAGATATGACATCGGTGGATTTAATAGTATTTTTAAAGTTTTGAGCAATCTGTTGTTTCTAGTAATACCTATAAATGATAAGATAAATAAATACCTTTGTGCTGAATAGTAAAGTCAGACCAAACAACGTAAGTAGAAGCACAAATTTGTAAATTACAGCAGACACGTGTTTCGGCGTTACAGGGAACGCCTTTTTCAATGCAAAAAATAATGAGCTTATGGATGAAAAGACGTCTTTTCATCCATAAGCTCATTATTTTTTGCATTGAAAAAGGCGTTCCCTGTAACGCCGAAACACGTGTCTGCTGTAATTTACAAATTTGTGCTTCTACTTACGTTGTTTGGTCTGACTTTACTATAAATGATGTTTAGCATTTTATGCAACATTCCAAATAAGTTTAGGCTGTTGAAACCAGTGGTGTACGAAGAAATGGATTTTCGGAGACGCCTATTGTAACTGCAAGGGAAGTCAATTTTTCAGGTTCGAATTACCAATTGGAAAAAGCTAAATCATGAGTTATACTAGTCATATTTATTTTGTTTATAATCTTTCAAGGATTATCGTAATTTTAATTACGTTAAAAATTACAAAAAAAAAAAAATTCATTTAAGAGAAATGAGAACTAGTACCATGATAATATTATTCATCCTTGGCAGAAAAAAAAAAGATCAAAATCACATTAAGGATCATTCCACGTCAAAACGCTTAAAATGAATAGTCGGCTGTGCCGTTATGTCTCCGATTTTATCCATTATTTTTTTACGAATTGATATCTATGAGATAAGCTCAAATTATTATTATTATTTTTTTGAACGAAAATTACGCTTTGGAGAATTTTTTCAAAAATTCGATTTTTGATCATTTTTCGGAGTCACAGTTTTGACATGAATTAAGAAAATCTCTCTAATTTCTTTATTTTTCGACAAAATAAGCTGAATTTGGTATCAATTTTAAGCTAATACTTTTTCTTTCCGTGTTAACGGCAGAAAGTATTCTGGGAGTAGTTGGGTGTTGCCACTCTTTATCTAAAGTCAGTTTTAATGCTTTTTCAATTGGGAGATTAAATAAGTCATATCTCAGGAGTATCTACTATGATCTGCATCAAAAATGTTTTGTAGCATATTTAAATCATTTTCTTGCTATGTAGAAAAAATTAGAAGGGTGTTTTTTGTTGTTTTGAAATAAAAAAAAGTTTGTTTTGCGGACAGTACAAATTTTTTATTACTTTAAATCCCTTTTAAGCTTAAAAAAGCCCAAAAACTTTTCAAAGCAAGTAATAGTGAACTGTCAAAGGATAAAATTGATTTGTATCAAATGTTAATCGCTAAAAAGTTGTTCACTTTGGAATTGTGCAAAAACCTCCGTTTCAGACTTCACAAAAAAAAAAAAAAAAAAAAGAAAACAAAACACATTTGATTGAAAGTGTACTAAATATAAAGAATGATAATTTGAAAAATAGTGTAAAAAATATTTCTAATGGCATTATTTTGCAGTTTTTTCGAATTTAAAATATGGAAAAAGAAAAAAAAAAGGAATTACTGTTGAAAAGTTTTATAGTTTAAACTTGTTCGGATTACGTAACACCTGACAATAATCTTCTACATTTACAATACTCCAGTAGGGGAGAAATGGGCATTCACCAATAAGAGGCGGTGGCGGTGGTAACACCGCCTCCCACTCCCCCTCTGACCTTAGGGTTGCGCCTCCTCCGCCTCCCACTCCCCCTCTGACCTTGGGGTTGCGCCTCCTCCTGATAGCCGCCTCCCAGGGCCGCCGCGAGGACTCCTAGAAGGTTACGGGGGTTTTTCCAGCGTTTTTGAATATTTTCGCGCCTTTTTTGGACTTTGTCGTTTTTCTAGTCATAGAAGACTAGGAGGTTTTTCACTTTTTTAATGGCAACGTCAAAGTTTTTGGTTGTTATGACAACCAGAGTTTTTTAGTTTTCAGTTGGCAACACTTGTTGCTATGCTTTAACTTTTGGATGGCAACTTTTAAGAACGTTCGTGGCGCCATCTATTGAGAGGTTGATTTTTATTTCCGGACTTTTGAATATTTCTGCGAATTTAATTATTTTTATTTTTACAGAATGTCACGGCCGGGAATCGAACACCCAAACTTTGAGTTAGCAAAAACGTATGCTAACCACTATGCTATATTTTTCATTACTCTTTCAGTCTTAATGTGAATCTGTACCATGACAACGAATATTACAATTAAATTAATTTTAAAACCATCAGTTAATTAACTCTTTAGTACTAATCATGGCATATCATTAACTGAATTTCAGCTCATAATTGAAACTATCATCATTATTATTATTTTTCATAATAACAAAGTTTTCACTTAAGTAAAGATTTATTTAAATACAACCCATTCGAGATTTTAGATTTATTTCAATGCTTTGTGGACTTGAAATATATTTTAAACTTTGATTTTCTTTTTCATGCATTTCAAACTTTATCATTTTTATTTTTTCTAACTTGTTAAATTTTCTTAACTAATTTCTTTTTTCTTTGTCAAATTTACAAATAATTTTTCTAACTTGTAAAAATTTCGAAGAAATAATTTTCTTAACTAATTTTTTTTTTTTTTACTTTCATACAACAAAATATTTTTTCTTATTTGTTAAATTTTCTAAGAAATAATTAACTTAAATATTCTTTCATAGTTTTTTTCCTGTCATTTAGCACTTTGATTATTTTTTTTTTCACTATTTTAGCGTTTTTCAATTATTTTCAGTCATTAACTATTTTCTTAGCTTTTTAGTCTTTAACTAATTTCAAGCATTTCAGACTTAAATTATTTTTTCGTGATTTCGATTTTTTTTTTTTTTAGTATATTTTAGAGTTTGATCATTTCCTCGCTTGTTTTTACTTTATCGTTTTTTTTCCGATATTTTTAAACTTAGAAATTTTTCGCAATTAGTGACTGGAATTGAAACCTCAAATTTTTCGAAACATTATCAGGTCTACAATTTTCATCCAACTAATTTAATTTAAAAACTTGCAATCAATTTACTCTTAGTAGTAATTAACACTTATCATTAACAAATTTTTACGGATTTTAAAAAATCAACTTAATTTTTTCCAGTAAGCAAATTTCGCACTCAAGTTACATTCCAACACTGCATATACGTTTCAAGAGTTTCATTGAATTTATCACATACCATTTAATTAACTCTAATAATTACTTTTTCATTAATACTTAACTTAATCATTTTATCATAGTACATTTATTCCAGTTACAAAATTATGCTTAAAAGTTATTTATTTTTCTTAGCACAAGAGATTTTAACATGTTCCTACTAAAATGCTTTTCACTCTAGTTTGAGTTTACTAAAACAGCAATTCATTTAATCATCTTTGATTCTTTTTCATTATTATTATTTTACATTATCACATCTTCTTAAATAATTTTTTACTGTAACCAAATTTCCCACTCAAGTTATATTTTATCACTACATATGCTTTTCATGAGTTTCATTTAATTTATCGCATTTCATTTAATTAACTCTAATAATTATTTTTTATCATCGATATTTAAGTTAATCATATTTTCCTTTCTTTATTTTTTTTTCATGCAAACACTCTTGATGGAATAAAACAAAATTTTCAACTTTCATGAATTAAATCCCCTCTGACAATTTTATTTTACTTTACCATACTTTACTATTTTACTTACCGCGTTTTACTATTTATCATTCATTACAGCTTTTCCAAAATATTACTTTACAACCAACTAATTTCATTAACAGAATTTTCATTACAATTTATAAATTTCACTTTTATTTAATTATTTTTACCTACGGTAAAATAAAACACATCACATAAAAAAGTTAAACATCAATGAAGAACCCAAGAAATGTTAAAATTATAAGTCGAGTATCAAAACTTCATGTCAGCAAATTTTAAAAATAGACTTACCGAAAAATAACTTCTACTGAAATTCATTTCAAAACTTGGAATCAATTTACTCTTAGCATTAATAAACACTTATCATTAAGAAATTTTCATGGATTTTAAAAAATCAACTTATTTAATTTTTTTCCAGTAAGCAAATTTCGCACTCAAGTTACATTTTATCACTACATATGCTTTTCAAGAGTTTTATTGAATTTATCACATTTTATTTAATTATTTTTTTGATTAGTATTAAACTTAGTCATTTTATCGCTTAGTATTTAACTTAATCATTTTCTTGCTTGTTTTTACTTTATCGCTTTTTTTTTTCCCGTTATTTTTAAACTTAGAAATTTTTCACAATTAGTAACAGGAATCGAACCCACAAATTTTTCGAAGCATTATCAGGTCTACAATTTTCATCCAACTAATTTAATTTAAAAACTTGCAATCAATTTACTCTTAGTAGTAATTAACACTTATCATTAACAAATTTTCACGATTTTAAAAAAATCAACTTATTTAATTTTTTTTACAGTAAGCAAATTTCGCACTCAAGTTACATTTCATCACTTTATATGCTTTTCAAGAGTTTCATTTAATTTATCACATTTTATTTATCAACTCTATTAATTATTTTTTGATTAGTATTTAACTTAGTCATTTTATCGCATAGTGTTTTACTTTATTATTATTTTTTTTTCATACAAGCACTCTTGTTAGAATAAAACAAAATTTTCAACCTTCATGAATTAGAATCACTTTGACTATTTCATTTTCCCAATAATATTTTACTTTAACAACTAATTTCTTTAACAAAATCGATATCATTTATTTTAGTCTTTATCCTTTTCGAACGATACATTCAAATCGACAGCTATACGTTAAATTAAAAAACTTAATCTAAAATTTGACAAATTAAGTTATAGCTAAATACTGACTAAAATTAAGTACAAAAGACTAACCTTTTTGGGGTGAAATCCCTCAAGTACCAGCTATCGCGAAGTTATTTAAAAACAGTGAATGAAATTGTAATAAGTGGATTGTTAATTATAACTCAATCTCACAAATTACAACTACACGCATGTTTTATTTGAAATCGCTGCATACGGCTGTTTGCCCATCGTCGATTTGCAGAAGGCATGCCGTGAAATCGCAAATCAACTCGGCTGTTGAAAAAAACTACCGTAATCCTACAGCACTTCGGATCGTCCACACACACCGATGCGAAATGAGTAAATGACTTTATCAATATTTCTATCTACCCTTTACCGATAACAGATAACAAACCTCACGTGCGAGTATGATTCACCCCTTAGCAAGCACGTCTTGTAAGTGATGTCACTGTTTCTGACCAATTAAAATTAGTTCACGTTTCTCAAATATCAAGCACATAGATCGACAATAGCCTGATGTCAGGTTTTCCAAACAAAATTTTAGATTTTAATTCGTAGTTTCGAATTAATTTCTTTTTCATTTCAAACTTATAAAAAAAATTTCCAGCTTGTAAGAATATTTCTTTCAAAAACAGATTTTTGATTCAAAACAGTATTTTTTCAAACTTGTAATATTTTTCTACTTAGAAAATGAAATGTTTTTGTTTTCTTTAATCATATAAAATGTTTTTAAAAAATAATTTCTCAAACTTGTAATATTTTTCCACTAATTAAAAAAAAAATCAATTTTTTTTTCAATCATATAAAAATAAATTTTTAATCTTACAACAATAAATTTTTCCGCAAAAATATTTTTTTCAAATCAAAATAATAATAATAATAATATGTTTGTAACATATTATTTTTTTTTTCTTTTCAATCTTTTTTTTTTTTTTCGCAAAACTATTTTTTTTTTCAAAAATTTTCAAACTTACAAAATAAAATTTTTTCAACTGAATCTTTAAACGAAATGATTTAATTAAATTTAAAACTCAATATCACTTTACTCTTAGTATTAATAACCAATAGCACTTAACCATTTACTCTTCGCACTCTAAGTATTAATTAACACACATGCATTATAAATAATAATAATAATGTTTAAGATACTTACAAATCATCCACTCAAGCTTTCAAATATCCATCTAGCATGTTATTGCTCATTCATGTGAGGGAACTTGTAAGAAAACTTTACTCATCAACCGAAATTATAAGCGAAAATATCACATTTTTAGCACTTAATATAATCCTACAATTGACAAATTGGTTTTAACTTTGAATTTAAGAAAAATAAAAACTATTACACACTTAGTAACATATCTATCGATGTATATTATTTCATGACAAATCACAAATAGGTGAGGATCTTTTATCGATCATGTGACCAACTAAGTTAAGAAAGAGCGTCCTTATCTCATATGAGAATTTATAAGTCTTTAATATTTCTCTTTAATGTAAGTGTATTCATACGTACGAGTTTGTGTATGTGAATATAACTGTGTATTGTTTTCAAACCATTGACATGTTTAAGCTTTACGGTTCTAATTTTGACTTTCCACTTAGCATTAGTCGAAGTCCTTCGCATGTATTAAACTATATAAATATCACAAAAATTATATTTTCATTCAGTCTTAATTACAAAACCATACAATAACATGAAGACAACACCGATAGTATAAAGATTACTTACAATAAAGTGCATATAAAAAATATATGTAAGAGTGATTTCAAAGTATAATCCATCAACCATATTCAACAACTCAATAAAAACACAAGTCTCTTTTAAAATGATAAACACAATTTATTCACACACACAGTAAAAGACAATTAAAAAATCTTACATCTTTAAGTAAAACTCTTCAAAACTTTCAATCGTATTTTAAACATCGATTGCATCAAATAAATCAGACACATGACATTTTAAACATGGACTATCAACATTCAAAGTAACGAAGTCACGAGTCAAGTTTTCCCAATTAACATTAAAAAGAGCCTGTTCGAAAAAAGTGTCGAACTTTCGACCCCTTGTTAATGATTCACATTCATGCACTCTCATGTAAAAAATGAATCCATTTTTACAATCCACACATTCTTTTTTAGAAAGGTAGTTTATGTTGCATATGAACTCATCAAATAGTCACTTACGTAGAGAATCAGCCAGTTTACCAACTTCTTGTGATGTATATGTGCTGATTTTATCACATCGACAATCACAGGGATATTTTTTCTCAATTTCCGAAAGGATGTACTCTTTTAGAGTATAAGTCATAAGTTTGTCTTTGACACTACGTGAGATACAAGGGGACGCGTAGCACAATTTGTCAATCTGGCTTTCCAAAAGTAGAACTCTATCAGGCATCAACTGGAACACTTCTCGTTTCAGTTTGAAAAATCTTTGCACACTAACACAGATGTTACCATTCGCACTCGACTCTCCTTTTTTATAACAAAAGCGAAATCACGGTCTTCGATTAATTTTTGATTTATATTTTTACGTAGGCTTGAAATAAGTGATCTCCACACATCTGGTTCTATGGAAACACCATCCTTAGTTGGTCGAAGAATACCATCTTTCCCACACGTATATCTTCTAATATGCACGCGTGTACGTTTCCGAAAAGTATTCACCTAAAGTGAAAATACAATCACCCAAGTGTATCATATCATCAGGCTGTGGAGAAGCCTCAGTGTTCATTTTCATGTTCGTTGCATCCCATCTGTTCATCTTCAGGCTTCAAAGTTTCAGAATGATTTTCACCATCGTTAGTCATTCTTAACTCTCATAGGATTAAGAGTCACAATACTAAAACAACTTCCTGTGAACTTAAAAAATAAATCAAACTAGGTTTTAACACTAGCGGGTGAAGAAAAATCCTAAGTACATAGAATGAAATTTCACGACGTCTTTCAAAGCTCAGAATCACTCTGAAAATGATTCTCCAAACATCCACTATAAACCAATGAATATTCACTTTAACCAATGAGAAGTGTACATAAATCTCTTGCTACTGACGTCATAGAATATCACACGAACTTTTGAGCAGAATTGAGTTGTTTTCCACAGTATTCAGATTTTTAGAAAATGCCAACACTTTGACTTCCAACTTCATCCTGACCTACTACGAGTAATTTTAAGATGGTAGCAGGTTTTCACATCACACCGAATGCCGATGACGGTTTCGCATCTCGCGCATGACATGGTCAATCACGTGTAATTGATCATGTCAATTTGCATGAGATGCGAAAACATCATCGGCATTCGATGTGCTTGATATTTGAGAAACATGAACTAATTTTAATTGGTCAGAAACAGTGACATCACTTACAAGATGTGCTTGCTAAGGGGTGAATCATACTCGCACGTAAGGTTTGTTATCTGTTATCGGTAAAGGGTAGATAGAAATATTGATAAAGTCATTTACTCATTTCGCATCGGTGTGTGTGGACGATCCGAAGTGCTGTAGGATTACGGTAGTTTTTTTCAACAGCCGAGTTGATTTGCGATTTCACGGCATGCCTTCTGCAAATCGACGATGGGCAAACAGCCGTATGCAGCGATTTCACATAAAACATGCGTGTAGTTGTAATTTGTGAGATTGAGTTATAATTAACAATCCACTTATTACAATTTCATTCACTGTTTTTAAATAACTTCGCGATAGCTGGTACTTGAGGGATTTCACCCCAAAAAGGTTAGTCTTTTGTACTTAATTTTAGTCAGTATTTAGCTATAACTTAATTTGTCAAATTTTAGATTAAGTTTCTTAATTTAACGTATAGCTGTCCATTTGAATGTATCGTTCGAAAAGGATAAAGACTAAAATAAATGATATCGATTTTGTTAAAGAAATTAGTTGTTAAAGTAAAATATTATTGGGAAAATGAAATAGTCAAATTGATTCTAATTCATGAAGGTTGAAAATTTTGTTTTATTCTAACAAGAGTGCTTGTATGAAAAAAAAATAATAATAAAGTAAAACACTATGCGATAAAATGACTAAGTTAAATACTAATCAAAAAATAATTAATAGAGTTGATTAAATAAAATGTGATAAATTAAATGAAACTCTTGAAAAGCATATAAAGTGATGAAATGTAACTTGAGTGCGAAATTTGCTTACTGGAAAAAAATTAAATAAGTTGATTTTTTTAAAATCGTGAAAATTTGTTAATGATAAGTGTTAATTACTACTAAGAGTAAATTGATTGCAAGTTTTTAAATTAAATTAGTTGGATGAAAATTGTAGACCTGATAATGTTTCGAAAAATTTGTGGGTTCGATTCCTGTTACTAATTGTGAAAAATTTCTAAGTTTAAAAATAACGGGGAAAAAAAACGATAAAGTAAAAACAAGCAAGAAAATGATTAAGTTAAATACTAAGCGATAAAATGACTAAGTTTAATACTAATCAAAAAAATAATTAAATAAAATGTGATAAATTCAATAAAACTCTTGAAAAGCATATGTAGTGATAAAATGTAACTTGAGTGCGAAATTTGCTTACTGGAAAAAAATTAAATAAGTTGATTTTTTAAAATCCATGAAAATTTCTTAATGATAAGTGTTTATTAATGCTAAGAGTAAATTGATTCCAAGTTTTGAAATGAATTTCAGTAGAAGTTATTTTTCGGTAAGTCTATTTTTAAAATTTGCTGACATGAAGTTTTGATACTCGACTTATAATTTTAACATTTCTTGGGTTCTTCATTGATGTTTAACTTTTTTATGTGATGTGTTTTATTTTACCGTAGGTAAAAATAATTAAATAAAAGTGAAATTTATAAATTGTAATGAAAATTCTGTTAATGAAATTAGTTGGTTGTAAAGTAATATTTTGGAAAAGCTGTAATGAATGATAAATAGTAAAACGCAGTAAGTAAAATAGTAAAGTATGGTAGAGTAAAATGAAATAGTCAGAGGGGATTTAATTCATGAAAGTTGAAAATTTTGTTTTATTCCATCAAGAGTGTTTGCATGAAAAAAAAAATAAAGAAAGGAAAATATGATTAACTTAAATATCGATGATAAAAAATAATTATTAGAGTTAATTAAATGAAATTCGATAAATTAAATGAAACTCATGAAAAGCATATGTAATAGTGATAAAATATAACTTGAGTGGGAAATTTGGTTACAGTAAAAAATTATTTAAGAAGATAATTTTTAAAATTCATGAAAATATTTGATAGTGATAAGTGTTAATTAATACGAAGAGTAAATTGATTGTAGATTTTGGAAAATTAAATGGATAAATGTATAAAAATAATAACGTATGTGATAATGTAAAATAATAATAATGAAAAAGAATCAAAGACGATTAAATGAATCTAAATCGTAAATGAGTTGCTATTTTAGTAAACTCAAACTAGAGTGAAAAGCATTTTAGTAGGAACATGTTAAAATCTCTTGTGCTAAGAAAAATAAATAACTTTTAAGCATAATTTTGTAACTGGAATAAATGTATGATAAAATGATTAAGTTAAGTATTAATGAAAAAGTAATTATTAGAGTTAATTAAATGGTATGTGATAAATTCAATGAAACTCTTGAAACGTATATGCAGTGATGGAATGTATCTTGAGTGCGAAATTTGCTTACTGGAAAAAATTAATTAAGTTGATTTTTTAAAATCCGTAAAAATTTGTTAATGATAAGTGTTAATTACTACTAAGAGTAAATTGATTGCAAGTTTTTAAATTAAATTAGTTGGATGAAAATTGTAGACCTGATAATGTTTCGAAAAATTTGAGGTTTCAATTCCAGTCACTAATTGCGAAAAATTTCTAAGTTTAAAAATATCGGAAAAAAAAACCGATAAAGTAAAAACAAGCGAGGAAATGATCAAACTCTAAAATATACTAAAAAAAAAAAAAAAATCGAAATCATGAAAAAATAATTTAAGTCTGAAATGCTTGAAATTAGTTAAAGACTAAAAAGCTAAGAAAATAGTTAATGACTGAAAATAATTGAAAAACGCTAAAATAGTGAAAAAAAAATAATCAAAGTGCTAAATGACAGGAAAAAAACTTTAAAGTTCAAAATGTATGAAAGAATATTTAAGTTAATTATTTCTTAGAAAATTTAACAAATAAGAAAAAATATTTTGTTGTATGAAAGTAAAAAAAAAAATTAGTTAAGAAAATTATTTCTTCGAAATTTTTACAAGTTAGAAAAATTATTTGTAAATTTGACAAAGAAAAAAGAAATTAGTTAAGAAAATTTAACAAGTTAGAAAAAATAAAAATGATAAAGTTTGAAATGCATGAAAAAGAAAATCAAAGTTTAAAATATATTTCAAGTCCACAAAGCATTGAAATAAATCTAAAATCTCGAATGGGTTGTATTTAAATAAATCTTTACTTAAGTGAAAACTTTGTTATTATGAAAAATAATAATAATGATGATAGTTTCAATTATGAGCTGAAATTCAGTTAATGATATGCCATGATTAGTACTAAAGAGTTAATTAACTGATGGTTTTAAAATTAATTTAATTGTAATATTCGTTGTCATGGTACAGATTCACATTAAGACTGAAAGAGTAATGAAAAATATAGCATAGTGGTTAGCATACGTTTTTGCTAACTCAAAGTTTGGGTGTTCGATTCCCGGCCGCGACATTCTGTAAAAATAAAAATAATTAAATTCGCAGAAATATTCAAAAGTCCGGAAATAAAAATCAACCTCTCAATAGATGACGCCACGAACGTTCTTAAAAGTTCCATCCAAAAGTTAAAGCATAACAACAAGTGTTGCCAACTGAAAACTAAAAAACTCTGGTTGTCATAACAACCAAAAACTTTGACGTTGCCATTCAAAAAGTGAAAAACCTCCTAGTCTTCTATGACTAGAAAAACGACAAAGTCCAAAAAAGGCGCGAAAATATTCAAAAACGCGGGAAAAACCCCCGTAACCCTCTAGGAGTCCTCGCGGCGGCCCTGGGAGGCGGCTATCAGGAGGAGGCGCAACCCCAAGGTCAGAGGGGGAGTGGGAGGAGGTGTTACCACCGCCACCGCCTCTTGTTGGTGAATGCCCATTTCTCCCCTACTTACTCCTGCAGTGCAACTCTAGATTTCTCTGAAGAGGATTATTTTTGCTGATTGAAGTATATTTTAAAAGCCCTTTGAAACTTATTGATAGAAATTCTGATTTTCTCATCTTTTGATACAAAAGAAATGGTTAATGAGTTAAAATAAACGCAGTCCGCACAAGCATGTCTTTTATTTCTCATTTTATAATTGACGAAAGCTATGTGTCGATGCACTTTCAAAGCGAAAGAAAAATGATGCGTATTGCATGAGCATTGTCAGATGTTACGTAATCCAAAGAAGTTTATGCTGTGAAAAATTTTCAATAGTAATAATTATTATCATTTTTTTTTTCATCTTTTAATGTCAAAAAAAGGGAGAAAAATGTCATTAATTTTTTTACACTATTCTTCAAATTATTGTTCTTAATATTTCGTATACTTTCAATCAAAAGGTTTTTTTTTTCTTTTTTTTTTTCTTTTCTTTGTGAAGCCCGAAACGGAGGTTTTTGCACAATTCTTTTCCAAAGTGAACAACTTTTTAGCGTTTAACTATTGATATAAAACAATTTTTATCCTTCGACAGTCCAGTAATAATTGTTCTTAAAAGTTTTTGGGCTTTTTTAAGCTTAAAAGAGATTTGAAGTAATAGAAAACTTGTATTTTCTGCAAAACAAACTTTATTTTTTTATTTTAAAAAAATAAAAAACACTTTTCTAATTTTTTTCTACATAGCAAGAGAATGATTTAAATATGCTACAAAAAAATTTGAAGCAGATCATAGTATGTACTTTGAAGATATGACTTATTTAATCTCCCAAATGAAAAAGCATAAAAACTGACTTTAGATAAAGAGCGGCAACACCCAACTATTCACAGAATGCTTTCTGTCGTTCACACTGAGAGACAAAAGTATTAGCTTGAAATTGATACCAAATTCAGTTTAATTGGCTGAAAAATAACGAAATTAGAGAGATTTTCTAATTTTATGCTAAAATGGTGACTGCGAAAAGTGATCAAAAATTGAATTTTTGAAAAAATTCTCCAAAGCATAATTTTTACTTAAAAATCTAAAAAAATTAATTTGAGCTTTTCTCATAGATATCTGTTCGTAGAAAAAAAATAATGGACAAAATCGGAAACATGACGGCATTGGGCGATTTGACCTGATACCTTACTTAATGGAAACGATATGGATGTAATTAAAAACAACCACTTATACGTATATGCAATTGCATATTTTTGCTTCTTTTGAATTTAGTTGCATATAAATCCATAAAAATAGCATTTTTAAAATACATACTACTACTGCTATTTTGAGGTGTTTTAAATTTTTTGACTGAAGAAAATTTTTTGCCGAACCTTTTGTTTTTCATAAGGAAAGAAAAATTGGTTGACCCATGCATGGAAAGCCATTTCGTGGAAAATAATAGTGTCTTTCAGGTAGTCCATAGAAAAAAATGCTGTCAGAGATCTGGAATTAGAGCATTTGTTTTAGGACACGTTTAGTAGGTCCGAGTGACATATTTTTAAGTGGAAAAAGTATAATGTCAACCTTTTGAATAGTTATTCGTTTCTTCCCATATAAATGTGCTTAAAGCATTAAAGGAAAAAAAATAGTTCAAAAATTCGATTTCTGAAAAGATTTGACCAAAGATGGAAGTACAGGGTGTTACTAAAATCTTGCGCATATAAAGAAAGCTCATTGAAGGGGAAAAAAAACCTACTTCAGATTTAACATAACTTTTTTTTTATTTTGACCCTAATCTCAATTTTTGTCACAACATTAATTCACTTAAAACGGTGCACCTTTCGTAGTTCTGAGAAGATATAGACGAATTTCAACTTCGTGCCGGGCACAAGCTCAGCCAGAATTTATCTTCTGGGGCGGCAGGGTTTGGTCATAACAGTTCATATATGGATATAAACTGTCATTAATATTGATAATTTGTGTTGAAATCAAAGGTTTTGGTAGGTTGACTCTCAAAACTCACTTTTTCGCGCCCTTGGGAGTTTTTTCTGTCATTGACACCATTTTCAATTTTCGATGTTAACTCTACCGACATTCCATTAGCCAATTTTATACCAATAGTGAAAAAAACTTGATAAGGATCAAAATAACAAAAGAATTATGCATATATCTTAATTATGCTTTTTCAAAGATATATATATATATATATATAGAAACTTAAAATATTTAAAATACTTAATTGCGAAAGAAGAGAAAAAGACAGTACAGGACAAAAATTCTTCAAGAACTTCCCAATAATATCTACATTAGTTGAAAGGATTTTTCCATCTTTATGTTATTAAGTGATAAAAGGCATGTGATTTACTCTACCAAAGTAACTAATGTGCGTATTTTCTTAGTGAATAATTTATAGAATGTATTTCTCACAGTGCAAAGTTAGAAAGAACCATCATTTTATGATCGGATGTAACAACTTTTCTCTCCTCTTAGTAATAAAAAATTAGCATTAAATATATTTTTAGTTTTCAGCACATTATTTAGATATTTTATTAGGTATTAGGTCTATCAGCAATTTAATATATTTTATGTGCAATAATGCACCGAAAATACCTAAAAATACTCTTATGAAAATGTCCCTCCAACTGCTTAAGTTAATTTGTAAAATCATACATCTGATACAAAACTTTATTCATTTGTTCAAAGTGTTTAGTTGGAGGCTTTTCTTTGTACAGTCGAACTCGCTTATAACGAACGCAAAGGGATCGCGATATTCGCTCGTTATAAGACAGTTCTCGTAAAAAACGGGTTCACGGAAAAAAATCATAAACATTTATATATACTTACTTTGCTATTTTTATATTTCCGTACCGTACTAAAGAAGTTGTTTCTTTGATTTGAACAGTCTTATTGACTCTTTCTTGTTATTGTTTTCGAGGAACGTAGGGTCCGAAAAACATCGTCATTTGCAACCGTGGCTTCAAAATAGTTTCAAGTTTTTCAGCACTTTAGAAGCCAAGCATGCCGAGGGATATTCAACTTCAAATTCTTCATTTATCGTTATGCTAACCATTTTCATTTTTTCCATCTCTCTCTTGACTTTTAGCTACAATATCCTTGGAAATGTATCTCAGAAATGATAACATACTCTTCAACAAATATATAGTTTTTAAATACTCCTCCACTCCACGAAATCAAAAAAAAAAAAGATCGTGTCATCACATGTGCTCATGATTTATATATTATCTCTTACTTTCGGTTGTTCCATTCCAAACTGTTATCGGATTTTTTTTTCAAAAATAGAAGAATCTTTTCTGAGGAGGAAATCAGCAGACATTTTATGAATTACAAAAATATTGCTCGCTTTAAGCGGGGTTTTCTCGTTAAATGCGAATTTGTTCCCATAGACTTAGCATTGTATCAACCATTTTTTTTTTTCCTCGCTCAATCAGAGTTTTCGTTAAAACAGGGTTCGCTATAAGCGAGTACGACTGTATTGAGAAAATATTACTTGTTAAAGTATTTATCAGTAACGATGCTCTTTTCTGTAAAATATTATGCTATAAATTTGAAACAACTCTCTTTGTCCTTGAACCAGTACACAATCGCAGCGAATTCTGAATACATAACTGATGAACAAAACACAAATATATGGTGACATGATCGTTTTCCATTTAGCGAAATGAGCTTATTAGATGAGGCACCATAAATCGTTTCTCTCAGTTGGATGATCAAATCGTTGCGAACCTACTACAGATATTGGATCTGCAAGAAGAACTGGATATACATTGGATCTAAATTAGAAACCAACGACGCACTGTTATTATAGGTTACAGAGAAGATAATTGGATCATGAACACTTCTCCATATTATTTATACGACATACTCTCCTTCAATTTTGAAAGAAAATATTGTATTTTACTTTAAAAAATTACTTAGAGTATCTCTGGAAGTTCAGGATGCGTATTTTGAGAAGTCCACATGTATACTGCGGAAAATTAAAAAAAAAAAAAAAAAAAAAAAAAAACTGCCAGTAAGAATAATTTTGTATAGATGAAATTTACATAGTATATGCATGAAAAACAGAAAACTGATTTTTAATAAATGAGGAGTCTTCAGTGTCATAGCGGGTTTCAGCTTGGTTTTTGATCGAAATTCTGTAGATGGTCGAAGACCCGGAAGTGAACGTATAAATCCTTTTAAGTTTCGGACCTGAATATTGTTATAAAGTCTAGTGAGGTAGTTTAGGCTGACGTTTTTTACACATCATCCAATTCGTGTTCAATCAAGACAGGAAAAAGTGGAGAATGTGTTTTCTTAAAGGAAACTCAAGCAATCATATATCACAGAAACCGAACTGCACATTTGACATTCGTCAGCCACTTGCTTCACCTTTATTTTCGAGCTTTCTGAAGCTTTTTCTAGAAGGATGATACTTGGCTTCAAGCAGAAAATTTGTTGTTGATGAGTGAAGTGAAATTATTTCTAGCCTCGCCAAATCACCAAAATTATTTTTAATTTATGGTATGTGGCGAGTCACTTAAGCTAACAAGTTGTACAGCGTAAGGGTTTTAACACAGCAAAGTTGCCCTTACAGCAACTTGAGAATAAAGTACAGTTTGACAAAAGACACAATCGAAGATTCAACCATATAGATTAATTCTAATTTTTGCAATATGCTTTAATACAAATAATTAAATTTAATTAAAAGCTGAAATAAAAATCAAATGAGTGAGGTAAGTAAATGTTGTGTATGTCAATTCATATATTTTAAACTAGCTTATTACCCGGCGTTGCCCGGGTGCTTCTCAATGCAACATATCATTTAGATAATTAAATGGATGAATTCTATCTAAATGACAGTAAAAAACTGCATTCACACCACTCTAGGCTCAAATTTTCAAAAGACTGTAAATAGCACAGAAAGTTGAGCATTTGCAGGAAAAATAGCATCAAGTAAAAACGAAAAAGCAATGAAACATGTTATCGGGGTTCTGTCAACGATATTCTTTGGTTCTGCCGTGTCCACTGGCACGTTGTCTGCGGTTGAATCAGACGGGCGGTACATCCAATGTCTTAATGCAGAGACAAATGATTGTCTTGCATATCTTGTGGGACAACCTTTTGCGTGGTGCTTCGAATATGAAAACCGTTGTGCTGCCTTTGACGGTTTTGTATACCTCAAGACATTAAAGCATGCTATAGTACTCTTCACATACATTTTATTCTCGAAAAAAAAATATTGGAGTGTTTTCCTAGAAAAAGTCGTTAATAAATTTAATGGCTTTTATCAGTTACAAATATATGCAAAATATGCCACCGTTACAATATTTTCAGATATGAAAATCATCCTCAATGGCCCAAAAGCTAAACAGATAGTCCACCGTACAGAAAATAAGGAATCGGTCATTGTTATTAATGAATTATAATTAATTAATTATAATTGTTATTAATTATTATAGTTATATGTAGTTTATTATTGTTAATAATAACGTTAACATTTCGTTTTACGGATAATTGGCGGTGTTTTTACTTTCAAGGTTTCACGTGTTAGATAGATTCATTTTATAATTTTTTGTAAGTGTTCAGGAATGTAAGCACATTCCGTAGAAAACGTTCACTTAGTATAAATAACTTCACAAAATGTCTCTGTTTGCCCTTTCCGTGGCGATTTAGTAGCATGCCATGGAGTAATATTAGATAAGTGTAAATTGCATAAAAAGACGTACGTCAACTACATTTTATTTCCTATATTTTTGTCAAATTTCTATTTTCGTAAGTAAAAATGACAGTTAGATATTAATATTGGTGTCTTGCAACGATTCAAAATTTGTCTAGATTAAAATTTTATTTCAAATATTTAAAACCTCACACTTGCTGTAAATGTTGTACAGGATAACTCAAACTGATGCAGGTAGTAAGAGCACTTTTTTTAAGTTTTCTGCTCTAAAGTATTCCTCTGAGAATATCGAAATTTAAATTTGCAGATGCACAGTCGTCATTAGGGGTAGGAATGGTTCCACTGAATAATAGTTGCCATAGAAACAGTTACACTTATTATTTTAAGATACATAAAGCCTTTAAAATAGAGTACGTGGACGCGAACTTATGGAACGAACTATATAAAACCCGTCAATTGAACTGCCTTATAGAAAAAGAAATAGGCGTGCACATTTTGGTCACTATTCCGTCAGTTTTTTTTTTATATATAATTATTTGCAGGCCAAGAAATTAAAAGAAAGAAAAAAAACGTCTTGTTTCTACTTACAACTGTATAATAGACAATTCTTTTGTTTATGTTTTACAAAAGCTTGTTGCACATTGTGTTCCCCATATCCGCAGCTTCAAAACGAAGGAAATGTATTTCCACGTTTAGAAACGTAATCCAAGTACTAAAAAGTTAAATTATTCAAAATTTTCTCATTCTTAAATTTGACTCAAATCTTGCTCCTAAATCAATTCTTAGTCCCCCTTCCAGCAGCAAAATGAAATACATTTTTGAATGAACCCAACCTTAAGCATGCAACATAAAATTATCTATATGGGAAATAGATAAATTTCACATGCATTTAAAGTACTTAACTGCCTGCCCTTCTGACTTATTGATCGTGATACAGAACTTAAGTCTCACTGGAGATTTTAATTTCTTGAAGTTTAAAGAATGATGTATTGCGATTAGCGGATATACGTGAGATACAAATTGTTTTACCTTATCTCTCCACTGTGAACGGAGTTGCTTCTATAACACTGATACGTATCCATTTTTATCTTACAGCACTTTTTCAATGACAGGTCAATTACTTAGTGGTAGTTACAAACAGTAATATTTTTCGATTGTTTACAATAAAAGTTATCGAACTGAGAGTCTTGTAACCGGAAATGGAGCTTTGCTCCACTAATTTCACGATGAAGACTAAAACGAAAAAACTTTAAAATGTGGCGTAATATTTCATCATGTCCATTTCAGTAGCAATCTCTTCGTGTCAAAAGTTGCCTCATACCCGCTAACTGGCTTAAAATTATTGCTAGTCAGCGAAGATGCTCCTTCAGGTGTACTATTGCTTCGAGCGTTAAATTAATATAAAATTTTAAACGATTAAGAAACTTGTTTACGTAAAAAATGGAGACATTTTATGCATTTTAAAAGTTTAAATGTAAATTAATATTTCGTTACATTTTTCAAACTTAAAACTTTTACCCTTCTAAAACTATGAATTCCGCCGTATTAAATTTTCGGTGGTTTCGAGTCTAAAGATGCACAGCCTTTTACTCTACCACACATTAGCAATCCTAGTATGATAGTTTATGTACATGTAATGAACCCCATGACTATCCCACTCCCCCTTGAAAGATAAATTCAATCTACTCTACTGTGCACAAAAATTATTATTTTGATATTCATTAGCCATATTAGTATTTTTACCCCTGGTCTCTGATAACCTGGAGCAATTTCTGCGAAACTTAAGTGAACTGAATTAGGTAAATCATGGAATAGTATAAATAACATGTACATATTCATTTGTTTAAGGATAATACAATACTAAATTATATTTTCGATGCAATGATGTCGTTTTAATATAAATTTAGTATTCTAATTGTAAAGCTGTTGAAGATTGTACTTTGATAATACCTATCTCATTTTGGTATTTTCTGTGCTGTTTATGTATAGAAAATACAGATCAAAATTTCGTTTACTGTTACGGTATTATTACTTGAAAACTTATTAGCGAAATGCGTAAGCAAATTGAAGAAGAACCACCGCTGGTTGTCCAATTTCAATGCATCCCTGTGTCTTTGCAGGGTGCAATTTAAGAACTACTGAAAGACTGCATTTCTTTTTCGTTCGACTTTCTTGCCAAACATGCTATACGTTTGTCGCTAATCGACATAAACAGCCATTGTTGAGGATACTTTTTGTGTTGATTGCATTTAAAATATCTCCTGGTGGTTATATGTTGTTAACCATTTTCATTTGCTTTGAACCAAGGTTCACAAATACCGATATAGTTGAACCGAATTACTTAAAGATTCGACGTAAATCAAGCAATAGTATAAAGAAAATTTACTAATTGCAAATTGGTTTGATAAGGATCATAGAACATTGAATAAAATTTCTGTTGCAAGGATGAAATTGATGTGGTTTTAATAAAAGTAGTCTAATGTTGAAACAGTCGAAGATTGTACGTCAATATTGAACGCAATACTATTACCTTACTCATGTTTGTATTTTCCTGCTATTAACGGGATAAACACTGATCAAAAATTACACGAAGCCTTACTGTTGTGGATTTTATAATTAACCAATATTTAAAAATTATAATTAAACGGTAGCATTCAAATTAAGTAGCACCACGAGTAGCATCAATGGACCCCTGGGGCCTCGTAGGTCGCAGTTTAAGAAACGATGTACAGCATCAGTTATTATAGCTACGGCTTTCTCGCCAAACATGCTTCAACGCTCATCGTTAAACGGCATTGATGGCCATCGTTTAGGATACGTTTTGTGTTGATTGCATTTAAAATAGCTTCTGGTGGTTATATGTTGATAACCGTTTTCATTTGCTTTGAACCAAGGTACACAAATTTAACGATTAAAGTCAATCTTTGAAGAAACTTCATCTAAGGCAGTTTTTTACGTGCTTTTCATTTTAGACTACATTCATAACTATACAAAAATTAGTTCGTGCAGAAAAGAGCAATTTTATGACTCAAAATCTGAAATTAGACCTCATTGTGTGTTTTTAAAATTCCAAAAACCCGCCTATATGAATTCCTGAGCAACAATTTACCTTTGTGCCAAATTTGGAAGAAATCCGACGAAAACTGTGGATTTGTATAAGGAACATACACACATACCCACGAACATACATCCATTTATATATATATATTTTTTTTAATGATCCTTATTGATGAGGAATTAATTGTTTTGTGTTGAAAACGCTATTTTAGTAATAAAAATTTATTTCGGCCAAAAAAGTGGGGGAGTGTGACGGATCGAAAATAATATTTAAAACATTCCAACTTTTATAAGTTTTCATTTCGTGTTTTTACAATACGAATTCAACTTTTGTTGCAGCCCGTCTAAAAAACGTTTTATGAACTAATTTCACTCCCTTTGTTATAGTTGACTTTTTTTGATAGATATGAGCGATCGTTTTACCTGTTCCACATTACATTATAAAAAAATCAAGAGGAAAAACAATTCAATAATGGCTCAATAATAACAACAAAAAAGTGAGACAGTGACAACACCAAGGCTTGTTACTTAAATTATGTAGAACTGTAAGTCTTTGATGAAGATGAAGATTGTGTTGACATTGGATATACGTCCTGACTAAGAAGTAAATAAACAAGACAGGAAAAAGTGGAGAATGAATTTTCTTACAGGAAACTCAAGTTTTCTCAAACGTTTCGTGGAATCTCTTGCAGTGGCTAAAAGTAATTGTAAAAAAAAAAAGTTTTTTTCCTACTTCGAGGTTTAAATGCAACATAAGTACTTCTTTATATATAATAATAATGTATTAACAGAGCAAGTAGCGGGTGCGGGATTAGAAGCGTGGAATTTTAAGTTGAAATAACACATAGAAAATGCCGTTTTATATTCGCACAGAGACCAATAAAAATTGTAAATTCTCAACACATAATATGCCTCAAAACGATCTTAGGTGCAAGAAAAAATATTTCTCACAGTTGTAACATGGCTTCAGAAGCATTCTTATTTTTAAATAACTGGTCGCCAAGGCATTTGTCGCCAAGTCGGGCCCTGTCCATAAAATGGGCATTATTTGACAGATTTTATGGCATTAATGTTTGAATATGATTCGGGCCTGTTATCTCTGCGACTGGCACAGTAATGTGACGATCAAATTTTCACTCTTCGCAGTAAATCGCCGGCAATACGTCTCATGTTGGGTTCCTAATGTTCAGTTGCTTCCTCAAATTGTTCTCTAGATTATTTTCTATGGGGGTATGTAAAAATGCAATTCTGAGCCTGTAAATCAGAAACTGATCACTTGGAAGCCAATATTGCACGAACTGTCACGAAGGGTGCAAAAAGATCCATATTAATGTTCTAAACAGGTGCATTTAAGAAAGACTGCACGGTGCTTCAAAAAGGAAACAAAGCATTTTAAAATGGTACTAAGGCATTGCACCTTGCTAAATAAGTCGACACTCTTCTGTGCACGTGTACGCATTATGTTCGTTAAATTGCAGGATAACTGAGGTACAGTTACTTCAATAACAAATAATTTTCAGTTAACAATTGAAAGCGATTTGTTAATACAGGAAAACGATGGTTTATATATTCAATTTGAGCAAATGAAAAAGTCCGTGCTCATGTCTTCTTTCATGCTAACTCGTGATAGTGTATTATAAAAATGTCCACAAAACATTGTTCTGAAAAAATGATCAAATTTATTTTTAATGTAATATATTTTTTTACTTCATTTTACAAAAAAGGAAGTATTGTACTCGTGAAAAAATTTTCACTCAAAAATCGACCTTAATTTCCATTTTGCTCACCCCCGAATGAATGTTGAGGTTTTTTTCGACCCGACCACACGTGCATATATGCCTAAGAACTTATAGACGCCCGAAATATCCACTTTGACGATTCCCGAGTTTATTACCACGAGTTTTCTCTTGACGTCTGTGCATATACGTATGTATGTCGCATAACTCAAGAACGGTATGTCCTCTAGAAAGTTGAAATTTGGTACGCAGACTCTTAGTGGGGTCTAGTTGTGCACCTCCTCTTTTGGTTGCATTCGGGTGTTTCTAAAGGGGTCTTTTGCACCTTTTTTTGGGGGAAATCATTGTTACTTTCGATGCAAACTCAAGTGATGTTATAATTTGGTGAACACTTGGCGGTATATCACCAGTCTTTTGGTCGCCAAGTTTTATCGCCAACTTGGCGACAAGTTTGGCGGATTTTTTTTTTTTTTTCCAAATCTGGTTTCAATTAGGCCACTGTTGAGGATATTCAGAGAGTTAACTATTGAATCACATTAAAATTGCAAACAATGGGGAAATAACATTACATTGGTGGACACGAAGGTTAACAGGAAGTCATGTGATGTACACATCAGCTTCGTTATGATTTCTAATAAATGTTTTCCTTTTTTTAAAAAACCAATCAACCATTAAATAATAAAATATTTTTTAATGATAATCAATCAATGCAGAACGAAGAATCCTCTGTATGGGTAACTTTTATTACCCTATTGTAAAAATCTACTACGAGAAAGTTATTCATTTCTTAAAATAATGTAAGATGGGTATTAAACCTTCTATTATATGCAATTAATATTCGTAGCAAGGGGTTGGGCAATATTTAATAAGAATTTTTAATATGGTGCTAAAGTCAGCAATCTTCCTGAAATAACCCTGGTAACTTTCTGAAGAATTAGGAAACCTTCTCTACAATAGCTTGTCATTTTCTGGAATAAATCAGGAACCTTTTAAGAACACATAGATATGCTTATAGCAATAACTTGACTCCTACCAAATTTTCCAGGAACGCCCGTAAAGCAAATATGGCCAAAGCTAAGCAGAATTGCATACAAATACCGGACAGCTTCTTTGCCTTCAATTCTTGCAAAGTTATAACAGCCAGATATTTCATTTTGCCCTCGCTCGGGTCTCAGGTCGGAGCTGAGTCAATCTGGAAGGGCAGTACCTGAGCAGAAAGTAAAACAACTAATAAAGCAGCTAAATATATCATTATACTGATTGCTAAAATACTTTTCATAGCAGTGATAATTCTGCATGCATGAAAACTGTAGTGATTCAGGAAACTATTCTTAAATACTACACTTCTTTTTCACAGGAAAATGATGGAAACTAGTCAGGGCAAGTAACGTTGCCCGGACATAAAATGTAACGTCTTGAAATTGTGTTACAGTGTGGAAAATGCTTGAAATAGAAAATAGGTGGTATCGTAACAGATTTTAACGTGTTCAATACTATACTCCGTATTGTGAAAACAGTGAGAATCAAGTAACATATTAAAAATTTTACTAATTTATCCACGTTTTGTTTTGATCAACGGGCTGTATGAACCTATCAAATAACGCCCACTATGTAAAAAGTAGTGGTTAAGAGTTTCCTTTGGCTAATCACGGAAAGTTTTGAATTTAACATATGTTAAAAAACAAAAAAGAGTAATTTACAGGCATATTTTTGCCCCCCCCCCCTCTTTCTCACAAGTAATTTTCGACAATAATTTCAAACTGCCTTATCTCTGGAATGGTGCACGATATTTTGTTGCGGTATTTTTATTTGAAGGATTATCATATTGTCTTTAAGACAATATGAATCATTTGAAAATATATGTTCATTTTCTATACTACAGCACTTTGGACAAAAAATATATTAAATCAACTTTTGAATTTCTTTCAAAAATTTGGATTTTTTTTAGCTGTTTATCATTATCACTAAGTAATACATTCTCTGAAAAGGAGCGCTTCCACTTTTTACACAAACACGTTTTAGAGGCATTTAAAAAAAATGAGGGTATCTCAGGAACTGTGTGTATAAAGGTTAGCGTTAAAATTCAAAACTTTATTTAGTAGCAAGTGAACAGTATACACTTTTAAATTAGTTACAATACCTAATTTGCATTTTTAATTACTGCTTCAGCCAGGAATTTTGTTTCTTACGAGAATAAGAAGCTTTCATTCGATTTTACGGCCATCATTTTCGTAGCTTTCATCTTAACCGATGCGCCTTTTAACGTAGTGCCAAAAGTGATTTCTTATTTTCACAAAATCCCGGATAAAGTGGCAACAAAAATTAAAACATGGCTATATAACTAAATTAAAAGTATTTAATGGCCACTTGCTGCTAAAATTTTGAGTTTCGAGTCTACCTTTATATATAGTTTTCCTGAAAAACACTTACTTTGTTAAGTGCCTCTAAAACCTGTCGATATAAAAAGTGGAAGCTCTCCATTTCAAAGACTGTAGTATTTATTACATCATTAGTGAAATAATGAAAATTTTAAAACTGGCGTTTAGGAAAAAAATTCAAAATTTGATGAAAAATATATTTTTCTAAATGCGCCAGCAAAAAAGTTAGACACATATTTTCAAATGGTTTACATCGTGTTAAAGACAAAAAGATAATTTTTTTAATACAAAAAGTCGCAGCAAAATATCGTGCACCGTTCTAGAGATAATGCAGTTTGAAAGTTTGGTCGAAGTTCCTAAGTGAGAAATGGCTTCCAGGTTGCCATATAATGGCTGGCAGTATCTTGAACCAGAAATGTTTTGTGTAAAAAAAAGAAAAGGAAAAAAAAATGCCTTTCATCTACGTTTTTCCGAATTTCAATATACGTAAAATGCAAAATCTTTCGAGACCAAGAACGTAACCCCCTGTCTGGATTGACATGGACTAGACCAGTAGCTTTAATATGACCTTTAAAAAAAAAAGAAAAGAAAAGAAAAGAAAACACATTTTTCACTTCTACCCGCTTCTTTCTCATCTATTGTGACAAAATCTAAATCTGCAGTTAAAATTGAAATGACTCAGTTATCTTAGATCAAATAATTAGAACATTGGGCTGAACAGCAGGTTGCACAATTTCATTGAATCATTTTATTTGAAATCATTTTATTGCAACATTTTCTTCGATAACAGAGATAATGGATTTTCACATCTCACCATCTTTTAACAGTTTTAACGCATCAAATTAAAAAAAAAGGATTGCGACACATAAAATCCAAGTATGATGTAATTAAAATTGTCTCCGCTTAAAATCTCAATAAGTCCTTACATTGCCGTGAGTATTATTGTTGTTTTTATGTGCGATCTTTTGTTTAGTAAGTAGAGGCAATATTAATATGAATATTAAAAGAATTTAACATCTTGAGTTTGAGAAAGATAAAAAACAAAGGATGTAAGAGTTTTGAAAATTTACTTTGGCAATTCATTTTCCTGCTGGTACCAGAATGAGATACGAACTGCTTTGTGGTCACGGGCCAAAGACGGATCTAGAAATTTCCCAAAGAGAGGGCGATGATTTTTTTTTTCACTTACCTCATACTACGTACCTGATTTACACATGCATAGGAGAAGGTTCCAACATCATTTGTATTTGAAACAACTAAAATTTAGAGATTTAGTCTGAAAGGGAGAAGTAAAAGATTCCAGAATCTATTCTTTTCCTTCTCCGTTACAAAAGTTATTCTAAAATTGCCGTTTTTATAACTTCAATATCGTAGTAATTCCAGGAAAATATATCGAAACCCCCTTTCCTCAACATCATGAAAATAGTCTAAAATTGCGTTTTTTTTTTTTTTTTTTTGGAACGTCAGCTCTGAAAAATTTCCTGAACCTCATCACTTCTCCTAACACTAAGGGAAATGGTCTACAATTGCTTTTTTATGACTTAAATTTTACAAAACATCCGGGGGAAGGCCACCAAACCTCTCCTCCTTAAGACATCAACCAAAAGACATCTTCTAAAATTGCCTTTTTCAAACTTTAATTTCGAAAAGTTTCCCCCCGTGAGATAGTTTCGAACACCATTCCTTCCTAACATCACCAAAGATGAACTGCACTTGGATTTTCAACAGTTCAATTTCAAGACATTGCCGGCGCAGAGTCTATCAAGGGAGGGGCGATCGCCCCCATCGCCCCTCCCTTGTATCTGTCCTTTTCACGGGCAAATATGCTTTTATTTACAGCTGCAACATTTTTAAGAGTCATTTTTTTAAAGCTGGACAAAGTGAATGGGGGCCTGATAGTTGACACCTTCAATTTTCCTGAAACTTTCCGGATATTTTACTAGTATTGTGATAAGAAAAAGTGAAGCTTCTTTCCTCTCTAACTTGACTTCTTGGTCCTCGAGTGGAGGTCAAAGTTTAGGATCGTGAGAAAAAAGAGCTAAATATATGACTGCTTTGCTTCAAAAGCAAATGAGTGAACCGAGCCAATTCTTTTTAAAAAAGGATACTACTTGATACTAGGTACATTCTAGTATAAATATTTTGGTGACTCACTCATGGCTTTGAGGGCAAAGGTCAATAGAAAATTAGAGATGTGTCGTTCATGAACGAACGAGTCAAAAAGAACGAATCCTTAAAATGAACGGATCCGTTCGTTCACTTAAAAAATGAAAGACCGTTCTTTTGAACGGTGAGCAGTTTGGAACATTGTATTAATGCAGTTGTGATATATTATATATAATATATACACTCTATAACAAAAAAATCGACGCACCTAGAAGCAATCATCCGATTGCTTTGAAAGTTTGAATGCATGAGTGTTTTGATCAGATATGCAAATGATTAAAATTTGGTGTCCAATGAATGAATATTTTGATCTTCAGCGCATCGAAACTGCGCATCTAGCAGATGTATATAAAGAGCCGTTCTTAAACAGTTGTTAAAACTTTCGGTTTGATTGCGATTCAGATTCCTTTTCAGCAACTTAAAAATGCCTCGCCGCATGGTTCGTGCTCATTAGGGGCAACTGTCAGAGTTTAAAAGAGGTCGTATCATTGGATTGAAAGAGGCCGGTTGGTCAAATCAGAGAATCGCTCCTCATTTGAGTCGAAGCGATGCGGCAATTCGAAGATGCTGGCAAGGATGGGTGGAAAATGGCTGAGTTCAGCGTCAGGATGGTAGCGGTTGATCTAGGGTCGCAACAGACCGTGATGACAGAGTGATTGTCCGACCAGCTTCAAAGCACTTTCTTCATCTCTATGAACCATCAGACATTCAACCCAAACACCAGTGTCCATCATGACCATTTACAGATGGTTGGGACAACGAAATCTACGCTCGCGCCGACCGTTACGCCACCTGCCACTGACGTCTACACACTGCCGAGACAGATTACAGTGGTGCATGGCTCGATCAGGTTGGAATGGTGCCGACTTGGGACATATAGTCTTTAGCGACGAATCCCGCTTCCAACTGTGTCATGACGATCATTGAAGACGTGTTTGGAGACACCCAGGGCAGAGGGGGGATCCTGGTTTCACTTTTGAAAGCCACACTGGCCATCAACAAGGCATTATGGTCTGGGGTGCCATTTCCTTTGATAACTGGACCCCTTCGGTCATAATTAGAGGTACACTTACTGCACAGTGGTACGTCCACGACATCCTAAGACTTGTTTTGCTGCCATTCCTTTTGCAGTACTCTCGGCTGGTTTTCAGCAGGACAATGCCAGATAACATACGGCACGTGTTGCTATGAACTGTCTGTAAGCTTTTCAAACTCTTCCGTGGTCTGCCAGATCGCCAGATCTCTCTCCCATTGAGCATATCTGGGATATGATGGGATGGCGATTGCATCTGGCAAGGAATGTTGATAACCTCGTCCGACAATTGGAGCGAATTTAGCCGGAATTACCTCAGGACACCCTCCGGGAGCTTTATCGGTTTTTGCCACACCGTGCTTCAGCTTGTATCCAGGCTAGAGAAGGGTCAATACCTTATTGAACTTGTTACTGTAACTCTGACATAAATTATTCAATTATTCTGAGAATTTAATTATTTACTATTCTGAGCATTGTCTTCCTAGTCACCAATTTTTGTTTCAATCGGATTATTCCTTCTTGGTGCGTCGATTTTTTTGTTATAGAGTATATATATATATATATATATATATATATATATATATATATATATATATATATAATTTTTTAATTACATTCATCTTCAAATTTGTAACTCTCAATCAATATCAAATTTTCCTTTTCTCAGTGTAGTACACTATATTCATTCGAAGCTTTTTACTTTCCACTTTATTCATCTTTTTCTTCCATCGTCGCAGTTTATTTACAATTTCCCAATGCATCCATTAATGACGTTTTGTGTAACTTGTTTGGTAACTACTAACAAAATATTTGGAGATTCCATTTCCTCTCCCACACACCTGATAAAATTCTTCTCACGCTTTCTGTCACCAAAATTATTTATAAAAATATCTTTTATCACTTTTCTCGCAAACCTTTTGTCTTCTATAACATCCCTATAAACTACCATTATTACTGTCTAATTTTTCCCCCATTCAAAAAAGTGCTGTTTTTTTTTCTTTCTGTTCTCATCGGTACTGTGAAATACTTTCAAAAATACTGAGACTTTGAGAAAGAATAGAGATCATCATAAAATAAGGGATACGTTTTTAAAAAGTTTGACCTATACCTCCTAAAAAGGGTAAATATGGGAAATGTATAATTCGTTGATTTCTAATTCACAAGTGAATAGCTTTTCACAAGAATTATAAAGTCAGTAGAAAACTTTTTGGTCGAAACTCAATTTCATATCATTATTCTTATAAGGCAATCTTTAATTTATTATTATTATTATTATTATAATTATTTCGCATTTTATCTCAGAGAAGAAGTTTTTCCTATAATGAATAAAATAAGCCGCATTAAACCAAAAAGCCTCTGAACGCTATTATAGAAGATCAAGTTTTAAAATAATGCTTTGATTTTAGCGGAAATGCGAACCACTAATTAAATTTGTTTTCTTTCCTTTTTTTTTTTTTTTTTTTTGTGGCGAACTAGAGAAATAGTACAATTTATTTTTAAGTGGTTTTATAATAGAATTTACTCTTGAAAATAGTTAACTTTCGGAAGATCAGAGCAAAGTCAAGGTTCAATGCCTTAGTCTATTATTCCAACTTTTTTTTTTTCCGCATCCCACAAAACGTGTGTGGTATTGAATTGTGTAATTAAAAACTCCTATATAAAAGTATTCGTTTTCTTTACGTGAAAAACAAATTCACATCAGACGTTGAAAAAGTTTTAAATTCAGGTGTTGCTTATCTTTTGGTATATCTTGGTATATCTAAGTCTTACTCTTTTCAAGAAGTTTTATTGTTTTCTAAGGCTTTTAATGTACTCTTTTTGAACATGTATTTCTCTTGTAGGAAAAGCTTTTTTAAAAAATTCTTACTTGAAATTCGGCCTCTGAAATGCTGCATTGTAAAAAAAGGTAATCCCCCGAAGAACATGATGAATTGATTCCGTGTTTTTTGAAAATCTGTTGTTCGATAATCAGACTGCAGAGTCGGAGGGAAAATGAACGACTCGGACTCCGACTCTTTTCCCCAAAATTTGTCCGACTCCGATTCCGCAAGCACTAGCAAAGTTGCGGACTTTGAGGGAAAATGACCGACTCCGACTCTTGGGAACTTTAAACCTTCGACTTCCAACTCCGACTCCTTTACTTTAACATCAGTTCAACTTCGACTCCACAGCCCTGTTAATTATTCAAAAAGTGGAATTCCGTTAAAAGTGCCCAAGCACCCTTATCCCTTACCTCCACTCTCCCATATTAATTCTGAACAATTTTGCTGTTGTGCTCTTGAAGAAAACCAGTATTTGAAATACAACCTCTTAAATGTTGCATTGAAAATAAAGGTAACCTCCTGAAAACACGATTAATTGGTTCCGCGTTCATTAAAACCATGTTATTCAAGACTTAAGAAAACGGAATTCCGTTTAAAGTGCCCTCCCCCTCCCCCGGAAAAATTCTAAAAAAATACGGTTTTGATCTTCATAACTCTCCATTTTATCGATAATTTAATGTCAAAGAATATATATATTTTATTCTTTTGCAAAAGAATTTCTCTAAAATCACGTTATTTCAAACCTTTTAATTCAAAGAAGGGGGTATTAATGTTCTTTTTTACTTAATTTCACAAAAAAGGAAGTATTGTATTCGCGAAAAAAATTTCACCTAAAAATCGGCCTTAATTTCCATTTTGCTCGCCCTCGAATAAATATTGAGTTTTTTTTTCCAACCCGATCAACCGTGGATATATCCCTAAGAACGTTTAGATACACAAAGTACCCATTTTGGTGATCCCCGAGTTAATCACAACGAGTTTTCTCGTGACGTCCGTATATATGTGCGTATATGTGTATCTGCGTATGTATCTCGCATAACTCAAAAACGGTATGTCCTAGAAACTTGAAATTTGATACGTCGACTCCTAGTGGGATCTAGTAGTGCACCTCCTATTTTGGTTGCATTCGAATGTTCCAAAGGGGGTCTTTTACCCCTTTTTGGGGTAAAATCATTGTTAATTTCAAAGCACACTAAAGTGGTGTTATAATTTGGCAAACACTTGACAATATATCGCTAAGATTTTAGTCACCAAGTTTTGTCGCCAACTTGGTGACTAATTTGGCGTTTTTTTTTTTAAATCTGCTTTCAATTCGGCCATATTTAGAGTTCACCATTGAATCACATTAAAGCTGCCAAGAGTGGGGAAAATTTATCTGTGTAAAACGTTTTCTTTTTTTCGGTTCGCGACAAACTTGGACTGAAAATATTTAAAGTGATTCTTTGCTTAATCCGAGGCACTATTATCATTAAATTGGAGTAAAAGGAAGTCATGTGATGCACAAATCAGCTCGTTTGAAACTGTTCGACAGACGTCACTTAAAGGAAAATTCTTGATGCACTTCATGCAGAAAACAAGCGTGCTTCCTCCACCCACTAATATTTTCAGATGTTAAGGCAATGGAACATCTTCTACCTAAAACGTCCTACTAGCGTACAAATTTTTTTTTCCTCATCCCAAATTTCATAACTTTGAAGCCCACGAGCGCCTTGCTATATAGATTTCTTTTGACTGACACAATATAACGGCATGGTAACTGCAAGTAAAATTTTAATGAAAGTAATAGGAAACATTTCAATTTCAGGATTAAATTGTATGATTTTTATATTTAAAACTCTTGATCCTAAATACCATTAAGTGTCAATACAAAAAAAAGGAAAAATAAATAAGAAAAAAAATCTTTCAATAGCAATTCTTGAACATTTATCATGCTAGATCTACAGCTTTTTCAAATGACTGTTTATATGCCATAGTACTAATATTAGCAAAATCAAATTGACTTTCGTTTTGGGTAGCTTTTGGTTCTTCGACCAGTACAGCTGAACCCTATATCATATTCCCTACTACCCTCATACTCCCTACAAGCAGTCGATGCTCTTCTTATCACTACTACATCCTAAAACCATTTTTGGCATCCTCCACTAGCACAGCCAGAAAAACCTTCTGGGGGGGGGGGTGATCAAAAATACCTTCTGGAAGGATTTTTTTTTTTTAAATCAAAAACGCATTCTAGGGTTGGTTTTTTGGTCAAAATTATCTTCTGAGAGGAGTTTCGTGATTAAAAGGCCTTTCATATGTTTAAACTACTGTATACGCACTTATATTAAAACTAATGCCTCTGGGGGGTATTCTTACCCTCCAAACCCCCCTTCGCTAGGCCATTGACATCCTCTAAGGTCAAAGTCTTAAAATTAGAAACATTTATAATTAATTAAATTGTCAGTTTTTCAACACGTCAAAATAACAAGTCCGCGGATTTAATGTAATTCGATTACATTAAAAGTTGTGCAGTTTTATTTAAAAGCTAATGTTGAAATTATTTGTTGCTTTATATTAGGACGTTGCAGTTGCGAGGTAATTTGTTCATTGAATGAAAAATAATTCGAAAATATACTAAACAAACATCATAACTGCAGAAGACATTCCAACATATTGAATGGAATTAACACAAAGAAACTATAGTCTGACTATGGTAAAAAGATACTTGACCTTGGACGTGCTCATTTTCGTTTACGTTGAAAGAGGAGAACGTCTTAGATTGGCACAACGCCTATTATCTATACCGGCAGATCTAAGTTGTAGCTTGGAGGGGAGGGGGGGGGGGGGGGAAATGGTGACTTTTCTCACTCCTGTTTTAACAAATGGAATCGTTTCAGCTTTAGCCAATCGGAAGTCAACTTATCAAAGCCAAACTATAATGTCTGAGAAAAGGCGATTGCGAAGAAAAAGCAGTAGAAAAATGGTGAAAGGAAAAGTTTTTTCCTTCTAGTTCGATAAAATAAAATTTGTCATTTTTAAGAATTCTTTTACGAAGTACTTGTCGAATGTTTCGCATTTTTTCATATAAACACATTATTATCACCACTATCAAGAGCTGTTCCAAAATACATAGTTACATTTTTCTCAGTGTAAAAATCTTAGTGTTACTCAGATAGGTTTACAAGTTCAAAATAAGATTTTTGTGAGTAAAAAATAACGTTGTAAACAAAGTCATGCAACTAGAAAATTGTTAATCATATGCCAGGGAAATAACGTGCTTTTTTTTTATACATAGCAGCCTATTTCTCTATTATTGTAGAATTTGCTCTCCAGTCTAGTTAAACCAGCGGTCGAATTTTGAAGTTTTTATTTTATTTGTTCGCAGTTTAAATCTTGACACCACAAGTTCTACAGCATTTTTTTTCTCTTCCCCAAAACCTGAACTGACATAACTAACGCTAGGAATAAACAAATGCTAGCAATGCATGTTGGTTTAAATAAAAAACATATTCAGTTTTATTTCGACTCTTCGGACAAAAGTTTCAAGCACCAGATGTTCGGTACATCAACGTTAGATTATTATTACGTGAATCCAAAGCGACGTTGAAAGAAATCTTATTTTAAATTTATTTTAGACGTTTTAAGTTTTTTTTACTTGGCAGACTGAAAAATTCCATTCCAAAATCATGCCAAAATTATGTGTTTTTAAAACAGTAAATTGCTTCGTCCGAATCGAGCGGGCCTCACCCCTTTCATTAAAAAATAAATAGCGCTTTCGAAACTTTCATGTGAGAAATCGAGTGCCTTAAAGCCGTACATTTGAAAGTACTCATTAAATTGCATTTCTTGATCTTTCCGAAACGGGACGCTCAAATATCCCAGTCCTTTTTGAAGAAAACCTGTTTTTTACTCATCCGGAGTTTTTTTCGTTTTTGAAAAAGAAAACATACTGTGAAATAATTGCATTTCTTGAAATCGACGCTTTTATTTCTGTTCAATCATTTCAGTTGAAATTCATTTTATTTATCTAAACAACTGAAAATAATAAGAATAAAACTTAAAAAGAGTAGTTGCGTAAGAGATGGTTCAGTTTTCACAGTTAGTTGCTCACTGGTAAGGTAGTTGGATAGCTGTGCTCTTGGCTTTGCAAACTATTTTCGATTTGTGCGAGCGAATTGCAGGACTTCCAGTTTGACCGTCGCTGTTGCTAGCTGCTTCAGGCTTTTGTCAACTGTCTTTTGTACAACAGCGCTTCGTAAATTGCTTTTTTGCAATTAGAGCATTTCGGTACAGACGACGAACTTTTAACCTGTGTTTATTAAGTGATGTTGAAGTCAAGTTTTTGATGTTCGAGATCGTCGCTTTTCAGTGGTTTTGACTGTTGTTGACTTTCAGTACGGTGACTATTATCGGTTTAGCACATAAACCATTTACTGTTTAGTACATTGATTATTGACTGATGGGGAACAGAAAGCCGCCCGCTTCTGAAAGCAGCAAGAATGAATGTAGATGCGAAGAATACTTAAATATATTTGCTGCTAAGATGTCAGGTATGTTCTAGTTAACTTCGCTTGTTACTTTTTAATGTCTTCGGACTGTTTTCAATTACCGATTAAAATTAATGTATTGGATGACAATTTTATTCGCCGAAATTTATTTTGAATTTTAAAATTTCTACCATTTGTTTTGAGAACAGAATAGAGACTGAAAATATGCTGATTATTTCTTTTTGGTAATTATTATTATTTTTTTTGTGCGTAGCAAATAATGCTGTTTTATTTCAAATTTATTTGAAACTTTTAATCGCTGTTCATACCTATTCTACATAGCTTCTTCACGATGTTGTTTCACGCTGAATATGATTTATAATCGCAAAAGTATACCTATTGTACGGCATTAAATCATGAACTATTAAAATCTCAGGACTTAGCAAAAGATGATATACGAAACTATGTATGAATTTAAATTGTCTGTATCTTTAAATTGCGTTAATTCATTCATAGAGTTTTTGGTTTTAAAATTTATTTATATTTTTTTCTAATTAATCATCAATGTATATTTAAAGGAGGGGGATGTAAAATGTATGACTAATCAACTCTCATAAATTATACGAAGTGTGAAAACTGGTGTTAAAGCTAACAGAAATGTTTGCGGTATCATATTATGTTTTCGAAATGTGTCGATAAAACATTTATTCTGGCTGTATGGAATCATTGGATACACAGTGTTTGATAATATTACTAATTTTTATCAATGCGTTCATTAGAAAAAAGGGACTAGTTACAAGTTTCACATTGGAAAGATCACTCGGCAATTTACGTTATTTTAAACTATGCATCTGATGACTCAATTATTTATGAAGTAAAATATTTCTTTCCTAAATATTGTGGATACCTACACAGTTTTTTTTTTAACGTAATCACTTTGAGGAACCCTTCCTACGTCCCCCCCCCCCTCTCTATGACAAACTGTACACTGTACACGTGTACAGTAGGGTGGAGTTAAAAATCAAAATCTGATAGACGTTAAGTAATAGTGCGGAAAAGTTGCCTTTTATAGAGATATTTAGTCATGCAAAAGGATTTCAACAGAAAAAAAAACTTGAGGGTTCGCCCGCGCCTTGAAGTTGATCATTATTGCATTAAAACTGGGAATAATTTCATAAAAAATAAAACTTTGATAAATTTGATGTAAAATCACTTAAGACTAGGCTTTTTGTATAGATTACACAACGCATGTGATTATTTTAATAATGAACTATATTTTAAAGTTCCACACATGCTTTGAATTTCACCAATATAGCCTCAAAACTGACCAACATCGTAAGGCTTTGAGAAAAACTTAGAGAAAAAGTATCAGAAGTTATTATTTGTAAAAATGTGCTCTCGTATTAATTACTCCTTTATACATATTGAAAAAAAAGTAATAAAAGCATTTCTCACATACAGAAAGAAAAATTTGATTTTCCCCTTAGCGCATAACAAAATGGAAAGTTTACGTGTGATAAGGATCGTAAAGCCCTATAGTGGAGGAGCCGATGGCGGATGCTTAGGCCTCTCCAGTTATAGGGGTTCCTAAAGAGCGTAAGCGCATAACTTTGGTGCAAAATGTAAAGTTTAGGTGTGATAAAGAACATAGGTGAAGTATAAAAGTTTGAAAATAAATATGTAGCTTGCAACATCCCACATAAGTCGCACCTTGAAGCAAAAGAAGTTGCTAAATAAATTTCAGTGATTTTTGAGCTCTCTAACTGTAACCACATTTCACACAATAAAGCATAGTTTGGCTGGCGAGTCGGACTTATTATCTTGACTCCTACCAATGTTTGGCCTTAGTGATGCATTGTGGGGTAGTATTTCTGGATTCTAATCGGACTCTAAGAAATCCATCTCTGTTGGTTAGACAACAAACTGTGGTTGACGCTTCTTTGCCTAATTTTACGCATCGTCTCATTGTTTTAGTATAATGTGAGGTTTTGTAAATCATACAATTCAGTAGGTACGCCACCAAGTACCATTTCTTTCAAAGTTTTATCTGAAATTCCTATTTTAGGTGGAGGATTCGAGTTTTCCCACTCCCACCTATCAATGAGCTCAAAGGTAGTCTCTCAGCATCGAAATTGAAATCTGGAATTATAAATTATTGTTGTTCAATCGAATTTTTCAACTTTGCCATCGTACTCCGACGGAAGCCATGTTCTCAGATGACGTTTCGATCATCAACAATATTGTAGTTCTGTACACTGGTTACTTTGAGAATCCTAAAAATATAACACTGGAGCATGCAGATGATCGTCATCAGAAAACTTGGTTTACGTCGGATTACGAAGACAAATTCGAAGAATTCGACTGGACATTGAAAATTTACAATTTCGGATTTCAATTTCGAAGCTGAGAGACTGCCATGAGCTCATCGATAAGCAGAAGTGGAAAAACTTAGCTCCACCTTTCCAAAAGGGGAATTTCGGATAAAACTTTGAAAGAAACGGTGCTTGATGGCGTACCTACTGAATTATATTTATATTTATAGTAATTATATTTTATAGTAATTAATGTGATTACAGTTTGAGGGCTCAAAAATATTAAAATTTATTTAGCAACGTCTTTTGTTTCGAGGTGTGGATTGTGTCGACTGTTTCAAGTTACATTTACATTTTCAAATTTTTACACTTAATCATTGTTCCCTATCATAGGGAAATTTTAATTTTTGAGCTAAAGTTATTGACTAAGTGGAGAATTGTCCTTTTTTTTATACTGGATAATAAATTCTAGTATTACTTATTTTTTACGTTTCTATGTAAGAATTAATTCATATGGAAGTGAATTTTTGCAAATAATAATTTCTAATACTTTTTCCTTAATATACGGAGCTTCCACGATGTTATTCAATTTTGACACTAGATTCGTCAAATTCAATGCATGTATGGAACTTTAAAGTATAGTTTATTATTAAAATTATCTTATGCAGTGTGTAATCTAAACAAAACGTCTATTCTTAAGTAATATTACATTAAATTTATCAAATTTTTATTTTTTGATGAAATTATTGTAACTTTTCCAAGTTTTTATGCAATAATGGTCAACTTCAAGGCGCGGGCGAACCCTCAAGATATTTTTTTCTGTCGAAACCCTTTTGCATGACTAAATATCTCTACAAAATGCAACTTTTCCGCACTATTACTTAACGTTTATCAGATTTCGATATTCTTCACTCCACCCTACTGTACAGTTCAAATTTAAAAAAAAATTGTATTTTGCAGGAGTGTAAACAAAATTAAATAATCTCCATTGGTAAAACGTAGAGTAGACTAAAGCATTGATCTCAGTATTTTTGTACACGCCTTTTCGTACCTGCAGTCTGAAAAATACCCTGCATAATTAAGTTTTAACACAACAGCGGGAATACTCACACAAAACCGAAGAACATTTTATAGTCTTTCATTGTTAAAATACTCTGAACGATTTTCAAAAATTTTGTGCTTAAAATTAAGATAACTGCGCAACATTTCTTCCTTCTGTTCAGTTTTATACCAATCCAGTTGTCAGTTTAAAGCTGTTTACTTAAAAGTTTCCTTTTTAGGAATGCATGTTTTGAACAGTA